>NC_043008.1:78355423-78557923 GCF_006345805.1 Octopus sinensis
TATATATATATATATATTTCTGTTTATCGATCTATGTGTGTGTGTGAGCGCGACGCGCATGTGTGTGTGCGCGCGTGTATGTGTGTGTATGTGCGTGCGTATGTGTGTGTGCGCGCGCGCGTGTGTATCAATGTATTTTGCAGTAATAAGATGATGAAACGCTTGGTTTGTTATCTGAGTGTGTCTGATTTTATTTGTTTGATGACACTTCTGCAACGCTACACTGACCGTCCGCTCAGTATGTTGCGCCTATTGCGTCTCTCTTGTAGCAGAATTGCAGTAGATTTCCTTGAGTCCCTCACAAGTACTCATGACAAGAAGTCGAGTTGTTATTCATCGTGAAATGTTATTCAATACTACTAGTTTCTTTGTGCTAAGCTTTATTTATAATAAACAGCAGCCATAAAACTATAGAAACATTGCAATCATTTGATGCGAGATTAAAAAGCAAAGCGCAACGTAATATTCCATTATTACACTGTAAACTAAATCAGATGATTGCAGTGTATTTAATCTTTGCATTATTTACAAAAAAATAATAATAATAAACAAGTAAAAGCAAATGAAAATAAAGACACGAGAAAAGGAAAGTAAATGTGAAAGAAAATGGAAAGAAAGAAGGAGGGAAGGAAAAAAGCAATAAAACTAGTAAACGGTATATGTTTTGCACAGGAGAGAACAGGTGATAGAGAGAGCGTGGAAAGATAAAACAGCAGTTTATGAAGTAGGGAGAGCTATCGATTATCATGTAAAGCGTACAAGTAGAGAAATAAATGAAAAAAAAAAAGAATATTATTCAGTAGAGCTTGAGAAATAACTGACCGAGATGGCCATGCTAGTATCTCGTCCGACACGAGATGGGTAGGAAGTAAATAGATATTAAATAAGCTTATTCACAGGCTCCTCACACTAGTCCCGCCTTTACACTCACGACTGTAAGAGAAAGGCGTGGAATTTGCTGCTCCCCATAAACTGAAAAATAAAATATTTTAAAGCTAGCTTGAAAGAAACCCGACTACTAATAGACAATGAATAAAATTAAATTTCTTTTAGCTTTTCTAAGTGCAGTAAACATTTTAAGTTGCAACGAATCAGCGAAAGAAATAGCACTAATGTAGCCATAAGCATTCCAAAATCACAGTCTAAGAAATGAGGGAAGCCCCTTGTTTCTGACGAAAGCAATAATAATGATTGGTGGGAAAAGTGATATCCTAAAGAACTGCTGCGAAATATTAAATGCAATGTCGAGGAAAGAATGGTATGAAGGTTGTAGTAGCAGCGGCAGCAGTCTTTTATATTTCTATTTGTGCTGGGAATCCCCCTGTTGCAGATGTTGCAAATACACATTCAATATACACAGATTATTCAACAAGCTTGTGTAGTTTCCTATCTTAAGTGCAGAAGCGTACACTAACTCACCTCTATTCTTATCTACCTGCATACATTTATATACATATGCATGTATGTATGTATATATATATATATATATATATATATATATATATATATATATATATATATATATATATATATATATATATGTATACATACATTTATATATATATGCATGTATGTATATATATATATATATATATATATATATATATATATACATTTATATATGCATATATATATACGCATATATACACACATATATCTATATACATATAATTATATATGCATATATATATACACATACATACGTATATATTGACATACATACACATACATATATATATGCATATATATATATATATATATATATATATATATACATACATACATACGTATATATATATACATACACATACATACATATATACATACAGATACATACATACACACATATATATATATATACATGCACACACATGACATATGTGGAAATATATATACAAATATATATATATATATATATATATATATATATATATATATATATATATATATGCATACATACATACGCACATTCATTCATACATACATATATACATACATTCATACATACCTACATACATACATACATACAAACATACATACATACATACGCACATACATATATCGTTGCTACATTTAGTGCTGTCATATCCTTCTTTGTCATAGTTATTTTCGCTATCATACTCTTGTTTCCTAGCAAATGTTGTCTATTCTTAATACTAGGTATGACGTAAACATTAGCATACTAGAGTCGCCATCTAGCGACACTTAGCTGATAATTACCTATTGACTTGTGTTAAAAACGTATCGTCACATATGCTATTAGCTTTCCAACAACATGCTACGACTCATCACCAAGTATTCATAGATATTGTTTCACTATTTTGCCTTTACTATTAAAGAAGCAAAAAGAGATATTTTCAAGGAAAATGACTTTCAGTACAAAAATACGTAAACATAAAGAAATAAACGATAAAACTATTAAATAAGATTAATTCTGGAACAAATGCTACGTCTTAAAGGTGACAGAGGGAGAGATTTTGATTTTGTTTTCTTTACTTTACAATATCTTCTCTACTTGAAGAACAGTACAGTGTGCGAGGAGAAAGAAGGAGAACCGGAGAAAAGGACAAAGAGAACAACGATAAGCAGTGGGAGAAATGAGGAGAAAGAGAGAAGGAAGAGTAGCAGCAAGAAAAGGAATTGAAGGTAAAGACGGGAGGATGAGGAAGGAGGGTAAAAGAAAAAAGGAGAAAAGTAGTAGTTGTAGTAGTAGTAGTAGTAGTAGTAGTAGTAGTAGTAGTAGTAGTAGTAGTAGTAGTAGTAGTAGTTAATACAAGTCTATACGGACGAAAACGGTTACATTGTCTTCCAGAAAACTCTTTATGTGTATATGTATATATGCTGTATATGTGTGTGTGTATACATATACACACACAGATATATATATATATATATATATATATATATATATATATATATATATTATATAGAGAGAGAGAGAGAGAGAGAGAGGGGAGAACTCACACATACACACACGCAATGTTTATATATGCATACTTTTTCATCAGCTTCGACGTAGAAGATTCATTTGTTCGATCAACCGAATGACCTGCTCTTGACAAAATTAGCGTTACACTGTGTGCCAAGATTATGCCATTTCAATTACAGATGCAATTCACCTGACAGGCTTCTATACAATTTCTGCTTACCTCAGTTTCATGCACAAGGCAAGAGTGGATTCTTGGCTGTACAAAATGACACTAGACAAAGTTGCTACACAGTGAGATCGTACCCAGAGTGAATTTCTTATCAATTTATCCAACAGCGCACACACACGTGCACAAACACAATCGCGCGCGTGCACACACACACATACACTCGCTTTCGCACCCTTTGTTACTTATCCGATCTCTGCACCAGATTTGGTCCTCGCACCTCTATACTCCTCAGTTTCTTACTCTTATCTTTCATGATAAAATCTATCAACAACTACTAGAGTGACAAAGGGCACAGCGATGTTCCCTAACCGCGCTAATTTATTCATTTATTGATTCTCAAAATTTTTCCCAGCCCTACACCAGAAATACGCTGACAACAGTATCGGCACCACTTCCTTCTTTCTCTCTCTTTCTCCTCCACCCACCCAAGAGTTATCACTTTAATTTACTTTGTCGGGTTTTTTACCCCCTCCTTATTTTCCTTCCTCTATCTCTGAAACCTTCCTCAATTTCCTTAACACCTTTATTTTTTTTCTTCCGCACTATTGCCCTCACGACCGTCATTGTCTTTAAACCAATGGAATTTCACATTCACTTTGATTTTTTTCACTTCCCACCTCACGTACTTAAATGCACCATCCCATACTCCCAATTGCTACGTCCCTTCACTGTCGCAGTAACCATGGATTTGAGATTCAATGCATGATCAGTTAACCATCCATTTTATCTAAACCTTCCTCTGGCGCACCCGTGCCGTCGACTACACCACTGCACTTTACACCCCAGCCAATGGACCAATGGCCATCCTCATTTGCCACTCTTTGACATCGTTACTTGTCCTCTTGTCATCAATGCGATCTAATCAGCCCCGTCCTTTTCCGACTCTGTTTGCTATTTAAGCGCACATTTTTGACGATAAAGCGTGGTGCAGTTGTGCTCTTCTCTGAAAACCTAAAAATGAATGATTTGACGCCACAGCTGCTACAGTCAGCTGGCCACTGTAGGTATCTTGAACAGGGCGAAAATGTCAGATATGATAGACCCATAGATAAAGAAAGGACCAGGAATGAGTACCCCTGGAGAGTAAAGAGAATATAGTCATCAGAACGCTCAGCTTGCGCGCAACACTTTCGTTTGCCTGTCCTCGCGCCTGCGTTTGGTCTTCTGAACTGGTAACTGAAAGACGTCAATGAACTGTCAAGTGCAGTGTTACAGGAAAGTTCAATATCAATGGCGATGTAAACAGGCTATACAGATTTGAGACCGCGGTTTCAAATCTGTATCGATGTCATATGAAGCACGTATTGTGACACCGAAACATCTTCAGCAGGGGAAAGATACCAGTAACTCTCTTACTCAAGTTTGTGACCGTGAAATCAGCAACATAATTATGATAGCTAATGAACTTGAGAAGAGGCATGAAGTAAGAGCTGATATAGATCTCTCCCCCAAGGAACATTGATAAATTCTATCTATCAAAAGAACAAAATTTTAAAAATGAACTTATTCACTGATAAGATATGTATATAGGTACTTGGCGCGAAGAACACAAACCATAGAAGAAATTGATCATGTCAAAAGCTTGGCATGAAGTACCGACAAGTACCTACTTCGAAGGCTACTTCCATACAGTTGAATAACAAGAAATTCCTACCAAATACCAACAGCATGAGAGGTAGAAAGATAGACAGACAACGAATTTAGGCTGTGCAGGGCCAAGACTGAAGACATCAACCACATTATTGCTAACTGCGAGAAAATATCTTCCAGATATTATCTTCCCATAAGGTATGATACGGTGGTGAGAACAGTTTGGAGCAGAGTGACAAATAGAAAACGCCAACAGACAAAGTTGACCATATTGAGACCGATGAATCAAAAGAATATGGATGGAAGTTAAAAATTAGAACAGCTACCAAATTACAACGTAACTGACCAGATATTCTTTTCTACTCTAGGTACAAGGCACGAAATTTTGGAGGAAGAGGCCAGTCGATTATATCAACCCCGAAAGGATGAAAGTCAAAATCGACCTCGGCGGAATTTGTATTCAGAACGTAAAGACAGACCAAATACCGCTAAGCGTTTCGCCCGGCGTGCTAACGTTTCTGCCAGCTCGTTTGTGTATGATCACGGGGAAAAGATGTTCTATTGTGGGAATCCACTGCCCTCTGGACTCCAATATGGTTTTTAAAAATACAGGAGAAAGAGAACATCTATGGACTATTGATAGGGAGTTTTCAAATCTAGAACCCAATATACACTTTCAGTTTCAAACCTATTATTGGTAGAGCAACAGGATACGCTCCCCACCTGGAGCAATGTAGGAGTTGCAAAAAGTTACCTTAATTACTTAATTCATACACTCAAATGATCGCGATATCTTGAACGATAAAAATCTAAGTCCTTCTTAAGATTTAAAGGATGATAAACAAAACAAGATACTTTCCTCCACAACCTTGCTACAAATCAGGTAGCCCGTCAAAATTTGTTTTAAATCAAAATGCCGTAAAAAACATACATACTTGCATGCCTACATACATACATACATACATACATACATACATACATACATACTACATACATACATACATACATACATACATACATATGTGACCACAAAGGTCCTACACAAATTGGAATAGTACCCGAATACCAAATGTAGAGTAACATGTTGCTTTACTAAATCTGAATAAAATTTTACAAACTGTTAGTCAGAGTTTCGCGTAATCACTCGTCAGCTTGCCGTGAGTATTGAGAATAATACAATACTCGATCATATACAAGTATTAATAAGTATTCATGATCCAGGACTGCAGCTAAATCAAAGATACAAGCTGTAGAAAAGCGAATCTGACAAACGTCGACCACACTGGCTCACTCTCAAAGAAACACTAGAGATGTCGCGGTCTGAGCGCATATCTGCGCATTACCATCCACGGCACGAGTGATGACAACAAATGGGCCATTGGAACACGTTCGTTCCACAGAAAGCGGAAGAGTAAGTCCTCCATTCTAGTCAGACATGAGCTAAGGCAAAACACGACAGTCAGGCGGTAATATATGATGGTGGTGATGTATGCACTCACCACCTATTTCGACCTTTCAGAAATAGCTTCCTCTCGGCCCATTTCTGGTTAAGAATGACCACACTATTCGTTGCCTCGTCCAATCCTTCTTTATATATATATATATATATATATACATATATATATATATATATTATATATATATATATATATATATATATATATATATATATATATAAGAAAATAGTAAAGTGTGAAAAAACGACAGAAGGCTTAAATGTTAAAAAATATATATATTTGTGTCAAAATGTCTGGAGAATATTGGAAAAATTTTTTTTCCTTTCCTTAAAATGACATAATTAAAAAATTTTTAAAGAAATTACCGGTTTCGCGTGTAGCTTTTCAAATTTCTTGTGACGTTATGTTTATATTGCATGGAATTATCGTTGTTTTTATTTCCAGGAGATTTCTAAATAAGGGGAGGTAGTGAGTGATTTTTTCCGGTGTAGGGGAGATAATCGCTTAAAAATTTTTTTTCCCTTTTCCTTGTTAATTTCTCTGTGTCAGTATGTTCGGATGGTTGAGTCTGGGTTTGTACTTTTCAATGAAGAATGTTTCCTTGTTCAGTCTCATTTGTGTTGATGATCCGAAAGCACATTGGTAAAATGGGAAGATTAAAAATTGTGGCAGTAGTTGCTTTGCGCATTTCTCAATGTGCTCACTAAAAGGTATCATTCTATATTCTGGGAATGCAATCTGTTGTCGATGCAGTGTGCATCTGCGCCTGAGTGATAGTCCCGTGGAACCCACGTAGTCTTGGTGGCAGCCCGAGCATTTAATAACATAAATTATGTTTTCAGAGGCACAAGTAAAGTTAGATTTGATCTTAAATTTCTGTCCCTCTTTAAAGAAGAATTCTGATCCTTCCAATAGGTTAGGACATGTTGCACAGTTCGATCTACCACATTTTTTTACTTTTGCATCCGTAATTTTAGAAGACAATTTTGCCTTTGTGAGAATCTTTTTAAGTGATTTAGGCTGTTTGTAGCTTTTAATGATTTGGTGTATGTTTAGAATTTCCTTTAATTTTGGGTTTTTATGAAGTATTGGTAAATTCTGGGTGATGATGGTGAAGGCTTCTTTGTTTCTGGGGTTGTATGTAGATATGTAAGGTAGTATTTTCGGGGAAGGTGTGTTGTTGTGTTGAACTTTTCTTAAAGTTTCTATGTTGATTTCTGTTGCACGTCTGATCCCATCCTCTATGAGTTGAGCTGGGTAATGTCTGTCAATTAGGGTGTTTTTGAGTTCTTGCAGTCTAAAGTTCCTGGTATTTTGTTCTGACACTATTGTGCATATCCTTCTTGCAAGGTTGAAGGGGATGTTTGTTTTAGTGTGTCTTGGGTGGCATGAATTAAAAAGAAGGTATTGTTTGGCGTCTGTGGCTTTGTAAAAAATGTCTGTTTCTATTTTAAGGTTAATTTTTTTAATTAGTATATCCAAGAACGGGAGCTCCTTTTGGTTGTATTCCATTGTGAACTGTATATTTGGGTTTATGCTGTTCAATAGGTTTTTAGATTTTAGGATTTTATCTATGTTTTCATTCCAGAGAATGAAACAATCGTCTAGGAATCGTTTCCAATTCTCTTTTATGTATTGAGAGAGGGAGTTTCCAAAGATTGATAGAGATTCCTGGTAAATGATTATTTCCATGTATCCCATTGTTAAGTTCGCAATGACTGGTGCTGCCCTTGTACCCATAGCAATTCCGGATTTTTGACGGTAAAATGTATTGTCAAACATGAAGTGGTTATTGTGTAGGATGAATTCAATTGATTTAGTAATGAATTCCTTACTGATCCTTTTTGGTATTTCTTCCGGAAATTGGTCTAACCAGAATTGTATTGCCTCCAGTCCATTCTTCTTTAAAGAGGGACAGAAATTTAAGATCAAATCTAACTTTACTTGTGCCTCTGAAAACATAATTTATGTTATTAAATGCTCGGGCTGCCACCAAGACTACGTGGGTTCCACGGGACTATCACTCAGGCGCAGATGCACACTGCATCGACAACAGATTGCATTCCCAGAATATAGAATGATACCTTTTAGTGAGCACATTGAGAAATGCGCAAAGCAACTACTGCCACAATTTTTAATCTTACCATTTTACCAATGTGCTTTCGGATCATCAACACAAATGAGACTGAACAAGTAAACATTCTTCATTGAAAAGTACAAACCCAGACTCAACCATCCGAACATACTGACACAGAGAAATTAACAAGGAAAAGGGAAAAAAATTTTTTAAGCGATTATCTCCCCTACACCGGAAAAAATCACTCACTACCTCCCCTTATTTAGAAATCTCCTGGAAATAAAAACAACGATAATTCCATGCAATATAAACATAACGTCACAAGAAATTTGAAAAGCTACACGCGAAACCGGTAATTTCTTTAAAAATTTTTAAATTATGTCATTTTAAGGAAAGGAAAAAAAATTTTTCCAATATTCTCCAGACATTTTGTCGTTTTTTCACACTTTACTATTTTCTTATATATTCACCCACGTGCTTTACCAAACAAACTTTCTTATCTATATATATATATATATATATATATATATATATATATATATATATATATAATATATATATATATATATACATATATATACATATATATATATATACATATATATATATATAATATATATATATATACATATATACATATATATATATACACACACATATAGGAGAGACGTTAGCACGCCGGGCGAAGTGCTTCGCGGTATTTCGCCCGTCGCTACGTTCTGAGTTCAAATTCCACCGAGGTCGACTTTGCCTTTCATCCTTTCGTGGTCGATAAATTAAGTACCATTACGCACTGGGGTCGATGTAATCGAATTAATCAGTTTGTCTGTCCTTCTTTGTCCCCTCTATATTTAGCCCCTTGTGGGTAATAAAGAAACATATATATATATACATGCATTTTGGTGTCTGTATTTGTCACCCCACTATCACCTGAGAACCGATGTTGGTGTGTTTACGTCCCCGTAAATTAACGGTTCGACAAAAGAGACCAATAGAATAATTCCTGGGATCGATTTGTTTGACTAAAGGCGGTGCTCCAGCATACATGCAGTCAAATGACTGAAACAAGTACAAGAATGAGTGTGGAAAGGTGTGTATGGGAGTATATTTTTGTGAATATGTATATATACAAGGTGGAAAAAATAGTTCTCGAATACCGAAGGTAGGGTAATATGCTTTTATTAAACGGTTTGTGAAGATTTTTTTCAACTTAGTAAAAGTATATATTCATGTGTATGTATATATATGCACAAAATATACTCACACACGCACTCCCAAACACAGACACATAGATATATAAATAAACAATGTGTACCAACATACATATAGATCTCGTTTTATCTTGAGGAGTTCGGTTAAACGAACGAAAGCGTTAATAAAGAATTATCCAAAATTCTGACTGATTCCTTTTTCTTAATGTACAATATCAGTACACTACTTCAAACATTCTATACATAAATTTATATACACGTATATATATATATAATATATATATATATATATATATATATATATATATATATATATATGCATTCCAATACACATATATATCTATAAACACATATACAGGTATATAATTACTATGCATATATATCTATATACACACATATATATGTATGCATATATACATACATGCTCAAGTCTATACGTATATGTACCCATATCTATATATATTTATGTATACGAAAACACAGGCACATATGTATTTATATGTGCTATATATGTATGTATCGATATGCTTTTGTTTGCTGCCCGACCACAACTGTATGAAAATCGATGTGGTTTTTGTTGATGTCTCCGCAATTTAGCAGTTCGACCATAGCAATGGTAGGGTATATACTAGATTTAGAAAATGTGTAGTTTTGTCCATTTGCATAACTAAATTCTTCAATGCAGTGCCCCAGCATGGCCACAATTAAATGACTGAAACGTGTACATGATAAAAGATAAAGGTACACGTATATACGCATACACATATCAGTACACAGTTTTCCATGTATACACATATATGTCTATATACACATAAATCAACACACACATATACACACAGACAGGCACGCACGCACACGCACGCACACATACACGAGGAGATACCCAAAAATAATCGGAAACGTTCTCCGTGGGACAAGCCCGCTGTAGCTCAGGCTTCCGCCGCTAGAGGTCACTTGATGCGACTCCCAGGCATCATTCTGCCGACCGGTGTCGAGTCGACGACTGTAGTCCTACTACTACTTAGTGTGTCTTCGTTTTGCAGTGCTTCTCTCCTGTTCGTCGGTTTTTGCGATTGCTGAAACGAAGGAACAGAGTGCTTCCGTAAATTTCTGTTTCTGCTGGGGAAAACGATGGCCAAAATAGTTGTCATGCTTCAAACAGCTTGCAAGGACGCTGCCATGTGCAAAACACATGTTCACGAGCGGTTTTCACGCTTTAGGAATGGTTACTTGTCGCTTGAAGACCAACCTCATTCAGGACGACTGTCGATCTCCCGAACGAATAAAGAGATCCCGAAAATTCATGAACTGACCTTGGAGGGCCGTCGCCGAACAATTGACGAACTTGTTGATATGAGACTGGTTTGTCCTAGTGCTTCTGCAAACAAATTGTAAGTGAGGAATTGCGAATGTTACAGCCAAATTTGTGTCATACTTGCTCACAGAAGATCAAAAACAGTCACGACTGAATGCGTGTCGCAAACTGAAAGAACAGTTGGATGCTAATCAGGACCTTTTATCGAAGTCCACCACTTGTGACGAAAGCTGGTACTACGGCTACGACTCGGAAACGAAGCACCAATCAAATCAATGGAAGCATTTGATGTTACCACACTTCAAAGCGCTTCAAATGAAGTCCAATGTCAAGACGATGCTGATTTGTTTCATCGATACGAAAAGAATTTTCCTCACAGAATTTATTCCTCCAGGTCAAACTGTTAACCAGAAACTTTACTTGGTCGTTCTGAAGTATTTGTAAGACGCGGTGAGACGAAAACGCCCCGACATGTGACAAAGTGGGAGTGGTGGTTTCATCACGGCAATCCGCCTGCATACACTGCCTTGAGTGTGAGACAGTTTTTGACCAAAAATGGTGTGACCCCGCTTACCCGCCATCCCTATTCACTCTATCTTGCTCCCTGCGACTTTTTTTTTTTTTTTTACTCCTCCGAATGAAAAATTCCTTAAGGGAAAACGTTTTGCAGATGTGGAAGAGGTGAAGAAAAAACGATGGAGGCGTTAAAAGGCATCTCTTCGCAAGAGCTCCAAGACTATTTCGAACACATACACACACAGGCATGAAATGACTCATACTTAAACATACACGTACATAAACAGATATATAAACAGAACCTTGACGGTTGGTTATTCTTGTTGCACAAAGATCACTTTATTTGCCAACCAGCACAATGTTAGCATTCTCAGCAAACCTAGCGTAATTGTTAACGAACCTAATGTAATTCAAAGACACCTTTAAATGATAGTTGTCTAATTAAAGGTGTTGTGGATATGACTAAGGTACAGATTGACAATGCGCCTACATACAAAATTGACATACGTCAGCAACGAGTTTATCTAAACACGTATGGTAATTTTAAAAAAAAGCTGGTTCGGCTCCGTTGAAAATACAATGGTCTATTTTGGAGAAAGCTAACACCTACAGGTCGGGATCATACCGGAATTCTATGAAGTGTCTGTTGTGCTTTTGTGAAAAGCGTGTTATACTGTTCCAAGATAAATCTGTATCGGATCGCAAAATCGAGCTTCTGAATTTTTGTAGACACTCTTCGAAATTCTAATTTTGCAGGTCGATGCCACAATATAAGCTTTACCAGTCATTATCGATCTCTTAATTCATTAGTTTAAAATAATTCCGTATTTATTGGACATTTCTTGTGTTTTTCTGCTCGTCTGATTTAGTTGTATGTCATTTTTACCATAATATACTTAAGTCCTAGGCGCCTAGTGTAAAAGACACATTAGGGAACGCCCGAAGCTCCGGACAGAAGCAAGATTCCCATGTCATTCAAACAGTGAGTAACCAGCGAATAGTTAATGCAACATTATAGGAAAACCGCACAGAAATATGCTATGACAATAGCGTCACTGGGTTTCTTATTCAATAAGAGAAGCAAAAAAAGTATGTAAGCAACTTTTAGAAAAATCCTCAATTTTTTTACAATTTCTTCTATCTACAGATAGAAGTAAATATTTCAAATTTTTGCACAAGGCCAGCAATTTGGGGAGAAGGAGTTTGGTTGGTTATATCAATCCCAATACTTGGTTGATACTTTCTTTTATCGGCCTCGAAGATATGAACGGCAAAGGTTAGCATGGCGTTGTATGAATCAGAACGTAAAGCCGGGGGAAATGCCATTAAGTAATTTTGCCAGTTCGCCTCTATTTTTAATAATATAATGATTTCTTTATTAACCACTAAAGGTTTTCAAGCAGATCGAGGACAGATTCAATATGATGTCAAGCCATAAAATTCCCCGAAAGAAGGATGCTCGTAGAAACACCACAAAACTTGGTAACCCTTGCCACTAGGGAAAATGTCTACTCCTCAAGCTCCTCTTTCAATATATAGGCACATGCTTATGCAGGCCTGTGCAATTCTATCCACATTCTATCCACATTCACCCACCTTTCAACGAATTTTCTGGAATACATCACTTCCCTCTCAACCTTGACTTTCATTTTTAAGTAAAACTTGAAAATGTAGATGTGGGCTTTAGCCCTTTCAATCTGGTCTACCAAACAACCTCGTTCACTAGGGCCATCAAACAGATAAATACTGCCCGTCATTTCCAGTTAAAGGAAGTGGAGGACAACTTTCACAAAGGGCTCAGCCGATAACCTTCCTACACATAAAACCTGGAGCTCGACATAAACTCTCAAGTCAGCAATATTCAGGCACTGGACGAATTCGTGCAGACAAGTTTTCTCGCTTTGCACGCATCTCGGACAGGCTGGCTTTCGGCAATTCCATACCTGTAGAATTTATCATGAACAGGTAATGCTCCATGGACCCTAACCCGAACGTCTTTCAGAACAGACCAACCAGTTGATTCTTGTTGGCACTTAGAGTCTCTCTGAGAACGCTGTTGCTCTTACCTGCCCCTAAACTTCTACAGAATGCTAGAGTGTAATTAATTTCTACCGATTTGTTGCCCGACTAACAGAGGGCTGTGAGTGTTTTACGGCACCCTATATGTCGGGCACCCTATATGTCGGGCACCCTACCTCGGTCTACGCTTGATCCAGGACTGCAGCTAAATCAAGGATACAAGCTGTAGAAAAGCGAATCTGACAAACGTCGACCACACTGGCTCACTCTCAAAGAAACACTAGAGATGTCGCGGTCTGAGCGCATATCTGCGCATTACCATCCACGGCACGAGTGATGACAACAAATGGGCCATTGGAACACGTTCGTTCCACAGAAAGCGGAAGAGTAAGTCCTCCATTCTAGTCAGACATGAGCTAAGGCAAAACACGACAGTCAGGCGGTAATATATGATGGTGGTGATGTATGCACTCACCACCTATTTCGACCTTTCAGAAATAGCTTCCTCTCGGCCCATTTCTGGTTAAGAATGACCACACTATTCGTCGCCTCGTCCAATTCTTCTTTATTTAGACATCTAAAACAAACTAAACCCCGAGCAATTTAACCGATCAGTCTATCCAGCGTGCCACGACAATATTGGACGGCCTGGACCAGTTTCTCCCGCACGGCATAGACCTGCTTCTGTCAAGCTGCAGACCCTCTGACTTTTCTTGGTTGATATTCATTCCTGTAACCACCTCGCATGCACTTAGAGAAGTGCAAATCATGTGTGTGCCAGGTGTGTCCACGTATGCCGACACGCTTGTCTTATGTTCTGAACATATACAGAACATGCCTCTCAACATATCCAGTTCCCGTAGTACTTGCAGAAGCGATGAGAAGGGACTAACCGAGTGCTTAATGCTAGGTGAATATTCACACGAACCACTGGACAGATGTCGCTGTGCATTGCGGCAATCCAGCCACGGAAGACGGTACCGAAACGGGTCGCTACGGAAACAGACTCTAAGCATCGATGGTCAGCTTTATCGAAAGCCTTTGACTGATCCAAATTATTTATGACTCCACCCATGCGAGGTTGTTTACCCATCCTCTCTGTGATGTATTGCATGAGCTGGAGCTTGTTATGGATAAATATGCTTGGGGTAGTGATTGTTTGCACCAACCTCTTCGCTAACACTCTGGAGAAAATTTTGAAATCTACGTTCAGCAAAGTTATGAGCCTTAAAATATCTATTTGGTCCCCGTTGTTTGAGTCTTTTCTTAGTAGTGTCATCGCTCCTCAACACACAGAACTAAGAATTTTGCCGTGCTGCAACCAGTTGCGCTACTTGTCTGCGAAGAGGCTTCCAAACAAATGTCTGACATATAAAAGCAAAGCTCGTAGGGTAGAACATCAAAACCAGGTGATTTTATACCACTCCGTGCAGCCAATCATCGCTTTCCGTGTTTCCGCGGCTGTTATTGGCTTTTCGCCGCACTCTGCTTCCCTTGCCGAGAGTAACAACAGGCTGTCGTGGTATGCACTGACGCGCACTCTGATCAGCTGTTCATGTCTAATGGTGTTGAGCGAAGTGCTGCTAAAATGAAGTCGTACACATCTGCTCAAGCTCGAGAAGATTGCGCTCATTATGACTGAATTGCTAACTTTCACCTCCATCTGGCCCCCTTTGTACCTTCGTGTCTCATAGCACGCACTTTAGCGTTTCCCTTGTCGCGAGCATGTCACTTTCCTAAGCGCCTCTTCTAAGTCTATAACGAAGTTCCCCTCTATTCTATTCCTATCACTAATTCCTTACTAAACCTAATTTTTTCCACTCTAAATACCCTTTTCAGGGCAAACCATCATTTGTTGTTGCCGAATGATCCGTCAACGCCCGATTAATTCATTAATCCAGTCTCTATAAGCTTGTCGCTCCGAGAGTGGTGCGTTCAGCTTCCATTAACCGGGTCCCTGTCTACGAAGCCTTTGTAGGTCGACCGTACAGAATGCATATTAATGGCCTGTATAGCCAACTTTTTGAAAATGTAGAAAACATATGCTTCCCTTGTCTATTAGCCAACATAACACCCTATCTAGATACGACCTAGATGACCCGATGCAGTTTCTCCATCTCCGCATTGGCACATTTTGGAAATCCCCTCAGTACCTATCAGACAACCTTTACACATGCGCGCCACACTAAGAACGTATAATAGATTTCATAATTTGTATAAGCGCATAGAAAGAAAGGCTTCATAGTTTCTCTACGTATACACAGACATACACACACACACACACACACACACACACACACGCACGCACGCACGCACGTACACACACACACACACACACATAAACACAAACACACACAGAAATCGAAAGAAGCTATCATACTTTGTCTCACGAAAATCATTTTGAAATTTACAAAAAGAAATTATTTTAACTGAATCATAGTCCCTTTTTGCAGCAATAAATCGAAAAATGATGAGGAAATTTTTAAAATGCAAATTTTGAATTTTTTTGTTATAGAATCGTAATCCTACAAGTTGAAAACATATGAAAGCAAATTGCCGAAAAATATCATAAAACGTAAAAGGTTACTGTGTTAAAAACTCCATCATGCCAGATAAGAACTCCGCCATGCCAGATATGAATAAGAAATTTTTGGAAAAACAAAATGTAACCAGTCAACATGTTTAAAAACCAATTTTGTATGGCTTAGAAGAATATATTCTTAAGAGAAGAATGAATAAACACTCATTTTTTTTTTTTTTTGAAGACTTAGTGATCTGAGATTTATATAAAAAGTAAATAATATCCTTTTCTAAAATAGGCATAAGGAGAGAAATTTTGGGGGACGGGGCTAGTCAATTAGATCGACCCAAGTACGCAACTGGTACTTAATTTATTGACCTGGAAAGGATGAAAGGCAAAGTCGACCGCGGTGAATTTAAACTCAGAACGTAGCAACAGACGAAATACCTGTTTCTTTACTGCCCACAACGGGCTAAACACAGAAGGGACAAACAAGGACAGACAAACGGATTAAGTCGATTATATCGACCCCAGCGCGTAATTGGTACTTAATTTATCAACCCGAAAGGATGAAAGGTAAAGTCAACCTCGGCGGAATTTGAACTCAGAACGCAGCGGCGGACGAAATACCACAAAGCATTTCGCCCGGCGTGGTAACGGTTCTGCCAGCTCGCCGCCTTAGCCAGAAGAAATACCAGAAGAATACGGTGCCAACAAGAATCAACTGGTTGGTCTGTTCTGAAAGACGTTCGGGTTAGGGTCTTGTGGAGAGGGGTTCTCCTCCTTTTCTTGACTTAGGGTCAGAGATGGTAAGCCTTCAATCATGGGTTGGTGGAAATCAAGTCTCCATGCTGAGACTGATTTGCTATATGTGTTAGACACCATATTATACGTTTTTTCGTCCATTCGTAAAATTCGTAGTTTTTATATTTCTCTGACAGTTCAGTTAATCGAGTCGCTGATTTTTTGGTTTTTATTTCCCGCATTAAATCTTCGTTTTTACTGTATAGCGTTCGTTACCTCCACCCCCGCGCTTTCTTCGGTCTGTCTCTCTTGGCTTTTTTTTTCCCCAGTGTGGCCAACTGGGTCACATTAAAAAATACTGCTTTTGCTGGCTCAATCCTTCCATTTTCTTTTTATTGTTTTTTTTCTTCTGGTTCTCTCTCTTTCTTCCTCCTCCCCGTCTGATTCTTCTACACTTTCTTTACAGTATTTTTTAATGTGACCCAGTTGGCCCCACTGGAAACATCGGGGCTTACGCCCCTCAACGAAAATATTTAGAACTTCCTCCCCTATTTTCACGATTTCTGGGAGCTGTTCTAAAGTTTTTTTGGTCAACCTGTAATATGATGTTAAGCTTCTGACCTGTCCAGTAAGTATTTTCTGTGACGGTAGCCTAGGTATTCTAGGTATTCGCACTTTTGACGTTCTCATTCTCATGTAGATAGGGATTAACATAGTGTCGTCCGACTCTAAAGATTTTATAGAGTGCTTTTGTGCTGTTTCTGTATTCTTGAACCTCACCACGATGGTTCCAAACTTCTTCCCTCTGGCTAGATATATAATGTCCTGCCAGATGGTTTTAAACATTTTTCAATTTTTTGTTCACTTATTTTATCAATTTTGCGTGCTTTTAAGCAAAAGGTCTTAAATATAATGATTTTCGTTTTTTTCCTTTGTCAATTCTTCTTCTGGTATTTCTAATTTTACAATTCCATTTCGTTCTGTTATCATATCTTTATATTTTAAATATTCTTTTGCGTCAGTTGACAGCTGTCGCGTTCCACCACCAGCCGCTGACGCAAAACTTCTTTTCTTCATTTTGGATGGTCCTTCTTTCCGTCTTGCTATTAGTGTTCGTAACACTTGGTAATGTTGGAAAATCGTTTTCCGACACATCAGAAATATTGTCAAAAATTACACTTTCTATTTTCTTTGCTTCTCTTTCAATCGATTCGTCCACCGACGAAGAACACGAACTTTTCGGCATTCTGCAGGCAATTACTGTTTTTCCCCACAAGGGAAAACCACAGATTCCTTTCGAAAAGAAACTATACTACAACTTTTTCAGCAATAAATCCAACAATAGGCACAACAAGAAATATAAAAATTAATAGAAACTCACGAACACACTCCAAGAACAAATCTTCAGCAACAGACGTACGATATACCACAATGCATTTCGCCCGACGTGCTAACGATTCTGCCAGCTCGCCGCCTTAAAAGTAAACAATACCATTGTGTGAGAGAATGACTAAACATAAGCTAGTTATGCATTAAATATTTGTTGCAAACAGTTGAGTGAAATTATGATCTCTGCGTCTATAAGAAATCAAATAATTTAAGAAGTGATAAACGACAGGTAAAGAAATTTGTATGGCTAACTTAAGTTCATAAATGGTTTCGAATTTTGGCAAAAGTTTTGCAAATTTAGAGAGAAGATGTTACTCGATTACATCGACTCCAGTACACAAATGGTACTTATTTTATCAAGCCCGAAAGCATAAAATGGAAAGGACGATCTCGGAGGATGAAATGTAAAGAGCCAGAAGAAATACCTATTTCTTTATTGTCCACAAGGGGCTAAACATAGAGGGGACAAACAAGTACAGACAAACGGATTAAGTCGACTACATCGACCCCAGTGCGTAACTGGTACTTAATTTATCAACCCGAAAGGATGAAAGGTAAAGTCAACCTCGGCGGAATTTGAACTCAGAACGCAGCGGCGGACGAAATACCACAAAGCATTTCGCCCGGCGTGGTAACGATTCTGCCAGCTCGCCGCCTTAGCCAGAAGAAATACCACTAAGCATTTTGTCCGGTACGCTAATGGCTATGTTAGCTTGCTGTCCTTACTTAAATGAAAAACGGAAATCTTGTATCAAATATTCCTTTAAAATCCAGAAGAGTTCTTGAGAGGGGAAGTATGAGAATAAAATCCTTTTACCAACTTTGTATAAAGTTAGTAACCTATGACTGACTGACAGACTGGCTGCAAAAGTATATATAAGAAGAAACAAATATTAAAATTAAGAAAAAAGTAGAGAAGACACAGATAGAGAACAGTTAATGATTTTGGTAAATATTTTTATAGCTTCCATGAATTGGAACTTTATATCTGATTGATATATAATTACATCTCCAACTTTGAATATTTGTTTATAGGCAATAGTCGTCGTAAATGTATGATTATAAATTCATACAAATTCATGACATTTGACTGGTGTAAAAGGAAAATTAGGAAAATACGAAATGCGATTGATCTCTTCTAGAGTGCTATTAATACAGTACTTGAGGAATATCAGACGGAATCGTGCTAAAGAGCAACTTAATGTTCTAAAATAACACATCGTGATTTGTGGTGATTTGTGGATATTAGACTAGTTAAATGTCATTATCTTTGCAGGAATACACGTTTCTCCAAAATACTCCTGAAGTGTATATTTTTCTTAAGGAACCTTGAAATAAACTATATGAAATGGGGTGACATTTTATGAAAACAAGCCATAATGTCAGGTTTCTATTTTCATGAACAATGACTATTTGGTTGAAAGGCCAAGAAATTCTCTTTGCTAAATAGCAAACATGACCTGTCGATATTTGCTTTTGTCTGTTTATAGAATTACATGAAAAGAAATGAAGGCCAGCGTTTCCTTTTCAAGTCGTTTAATATTAAGCGAGTTTTGTACGAAAAGTTCATTTCTAAAACTTATGTACATTTAGGCAAACATATATACATATACACTTCAACACGCACGAACTAATGTATAGATAAAGCACCAAATACACTCAAATAAACATACTCACACAAATACACCAGCATAAATTAAACATTTACATGTAGCATATATTATCACTGCATATCTACATGAAGATACGAGGTTATATATTTTAATGTGCAATACATTTGAAAAATATTATTTGTGCCATGAGTAGATGTTAGCAGCTCAGTCAATAAAGTTCAAGCTACCTTAGCGTAAAACAATTGATTATTGTTCTCTATTTTTTATATATTAAATTTGGTGATCAACACTATCTACTTAGAAAATATAAGTCGGAGAAACTACCTTCACTTTTTCAGAAATATGTGAAAGACTGTGTCTATTACAAAAGACTTATTTGAGTCTTTTACTATTTTCATTAACTTTACATTTATTTTAAGCCGGAAATAAGTGGAAGCTACGCGTGTTCACATTCGGGGATGATGTGGATGTGTCATATAGAATAACTTGGCACAGCTGCCTTCGTAACTTATGCCATAAGAAAACAAGCATTTTTGAGAAGCAGAAGTAGATGGTTGCCGGCATACAATTTTTTTTTTACATGGGTTTCACAGGAGCTACAAAATATACATTTACGACTGCTTAAAAATGTACTTCTTCCACTGTGCTGAACAAGCTTTTTCTTTGCTCAGGTTTTTATTGTATCAAAACAAATCTAAACAGGAAAACGTCGAACTTTTCATATCTATGATTCACATATTTTGCGAGATAATTAAATATAAACACTTTAGAATATCAGGGCCAGTACTATAATTGTTTAGACATTTGTGGTAATATCTATACATCCCGAAGTCGATAGCTTCGATTATTGATATGAAGTATGCATTCCTTTGTTTAGAACAATATATGTTAATTCTCCTGATGGTGCAGGTTCCAGCCATTGATGAGCTGTCATTACGGTGATCGACTGAAAAGTTCATAGGCTGACCAAAATACTCTCATGGAATGTGACTAAATCAGGTTTATTTTTCAACGTAGTCCCTCTTGCAGTCCATACATTTCTTCCTCGGTGTTGCAATGCTTGGATCCCATTGGTGAAGAAGCTTTCATCTTCTTAGTCAAAAAAGTTATCAAAAACAAATATGATGTTATCACTGCGATATTGGTTCCCAGCTAAGTGTTTTTTTCATGTTGGGGTATAGATGATAGTCGGATGGGGCCAAATCAGGAGATTAGAGAGGCTGCTCAACACAGAAACGCACAACAGCAATTGAAACCAAGGACTTGTGTGCTGGAGCATTGTCCTTTCGTCAGTTTTTCTAACCGTTTCGTCTTGATTGCCTTTCATAACTCCCTCAGAAAAAATTGGCACGGCACTCTCCATTGATGGTGTAGATCTTTTGAGAGTATTCAATAAACACTATGCCTTTTACTTACCAAAAATCTTATCACCTTTCCTGCAGGTGAAACGAGCTTGCTCTTATTTGGCGCAGTTGGGGAGAGATGTTCCTATTGCATGGGTTGTCTCTTTGTCTCTGACTCAGAGTGACGCACCCAACACTCATCCTGGGTTTGGAGACGTTCAAGGAAACCAACTGGATTTGCATCAAACGATGTCAGATTTTCCCTTGATGAGATCAGCCTGGTGTGCTTTTGACCAGATGTTAGAAGACGTGGTACCCACCAAGCAGAAACCTTTGTCATGCCAAATGTTTTCCATTTTCAAGTGAAATTGCTTTTGAAGTCTTCTTTGAACAGTCAGTTTTTACTTAACATGTAAAGAAACAATGCAGTTATCAATGAGTCGAAATTAACGCATTGCTCAAGCATCACTCCTTCAAAGTCAGCCTATAAGCTTTTCAGCCCACTCTCGTTTAGCTGTTTTCTGGCCCATGTACAGAGTTGTAATCAGGTGACTATCTTTCCTATCCAACCCAGATTTTTTTAGTAAACCCATCAGTTTTTTCCAATCAACCTGATCGAAAGTTTTATTAAAGTCGACTAAGCCAATAAAGATTTCTTGATCATCCTCAATGCTCCGCTCTACCAAAGTACTCACAACAGCGATTGCCTCTCTTGTCCCCACTCTTTTCCTAAAACCGAATTGCTCTCTCCTGACGACTCCCTCTGCTTTGTCCCTCAGCCTGTTGTTGATGACTCTCAACACTATTTTGGATGCATAGAATACGAGGCTGATCTTCACCTTTATACAGAGGTAATGACGAAATAGTTTAGGAAAGAGGTGGAAGAAAATGTGAAGGTTGAAGGTTAGTGGACATCTAATACGTTTGCAGACGACCAGTTAATGATAATAAATACAGCAGAAGGCTTGCATACAATCATGGCAAATCTGATTGAAGTGAAGATTACGGAAATAAAATGAAAATAAACTAGAATACCAAAGTAATACAAATTGAAAAGAACAGAGAAGTGAAACTGCTAATCTACTAGAGCAAATTCATCAATTTAAATACCTAGGAAAGGTACTAACGGATGAAGGGAGGAGTGAGAGGCAAATCAGAGCAAACATTTCCATAGCCAAATATGAATTCGACAAATATAAAACATTGCTCAGCAGAGGCCTAAAGCGTGACCTAAAGAAGAAGGTGGTGAAAACTCTACTATGGAGTGCGCTCCTCTATCATAGAAGGCTGAGGCTAGGAGACTACAGAAGTGTTAAATGTGGTTCTGGAGGGGAAAAGAAAAGATCTGCTCGAGGGACCATGTATGTAATGAAGCGGTGCTTTAGAGGGTTGGAGAAAAGCGATGTTTCATGGATACCATCAGGGAAGGAAAAAAGATGGCCTTCTCCGCACAGTGACAAAGGGGGGATACAAAGGAGAAGACCTAGACGGAGAAGGAGAGACGATATTAAGCAGAGAAAGTTATACCACTCAATGAAGTAGGCAGCAAAGGTTAGAGAGTGTGGAGAACATTTATACGTACAGAACCTTCCCAAGGGCAGGCCAGAGAGAAAGAGAGGAAGGGTTGGGAGAGAGAAGAAGAGATAGATGTTAGTTCTCAGCTGTTTGAAGCTGAGTGCTAATATATTTCTATAATAAGCAATCAATTACTACCTTATTTTTATCAAACATAACTACATGAAAACTAAGATCTGTACGTAATATAACTGGTATTTTATGACGATGAACCTCGAAGCATATAATGCTCTAATAGCATGTAAATATTGGTTTGGAAAAGCATTTTAATAGAAAAAGTTGAAGGCTGGGCAAGTATTGTTTTACGTTTTCATGTAAGTTTATAAATTCGTATGGGATTTTATATCTTTATAGTGCTATTAGATTTCATTAGATTTCTCATATGTTTCTTTCGCACAATCAGAAAACAATCATTTCAGAGTGGTACAAAATATATAAAAATATTAAACGGCCAATTTCCTTGTGAAATTTAATCTCAATGTGATTTTCTTCTACAACTAATACGAGAAAGTGTTATCAAATATAAAGAATATACATATTGAGAAACCGTTCATTGATTGTATATAGATGTGCAGTGGGATCTTTACCTTTTGACCTACAGATTTAAAAAATCATTTTTTGGAACTAAACACTTTCAAACTTCGGACACTGGTAGAATGTCTCATATAAAACATTTTTTGAGAAAAACTTATATTTACGAAGTAATTTCACGTCAAAGTAGTCCTATTTCGGTAATTTCAACAATCAATGACGTGTATTCAGCTGAATAAAATTACTGCTGTTGTTTGTCAATTAGAACTTCCGGCGGTGTATATTTCGTTTGTCACTGTTATTTATGACAACCCTAACCCTAGAATCCTAACCCTAACCCTAACCTTAAAATCCTAACCCTAAAATTCTAACCCTAAATCCCTAACTCTAAAACCCTAACCTTAACACGCTAACCCTAAAACCCTAACCCTAACCCTAAAATCTTAAAACCAGTACAAACGCACGAACGATGTCATAAATAACAGTGACAAACGAAAAATACACCGCCGATAGTTGCTATTGATAAACAACAGCAGTAATATTATTCAGCTGAATACACGTCATTGATTGGTTGAAATTACCGAAATAGGATTACTTTGAAAGTGTTTAATTACAAAAAAATATTTTTTAAATCTGTAGGTCAAAAGGTAAAGATCCGTGCAGTGATATAACAAAGAAAATTATGCAAGTATGCAATAGTTTTAGCAACTTTCTTTCTTTAGTGGCAACTACAGTTCACTTAATAACACTATTTTACAAATAGGTCTTGTTATTCAGTTATCACTTACCGGTCACAAGAGTCAATTTGTGTCTTACCGGTCACAAGAGTCAATTTAATTCAGCTTTTATGCGGCGAACTGGCAGAATCGTTAGCTGGCTGGGAAAAAATATTTAGCGGCATTTCGCCTGTCCTTACGTTCTGAGTTCAAATTCCGCCGAGGTCCACTTTACTCTTCATCCTTCCGGAGTCGATAAAATAATTACCAGTTAAGGACTGGATTGGAATGTAATCGACTTTCCATTTCTCCGAAGTTGCTGGCCTTATGCAAAAATTTGAAATCCATATTAAGTTCGGTCCAAGCCGATCCTGACTGAACATACCTTTTATCAGATGTTCCAGACATGACCATCCCATCTTATTCGAATTACTTATCCTGGACAACATACTAATGTATCCTTCCTTTTCAAGATACCCGTGTAATACTAGAGTATTCTTGTGTTGTTTGTTTTTGATTTCTTGTTATTTAATCATTTATTTTATATGCAAAAGCCTCAAATTAAAGTCAATATTCAGCAAGGTTGGCCCTTTCAATATAAAGCATAGCTTCTGCTAAAACTTTCAAGATGTTGTTCTATATCTCAGTTCTATGGACCGAAAGCACTTACCATTAGATATTTCGCCCATATTGGTTTCTTGAATGTGACTGCGAAAGGCACTGAATGTGCATAAGATGGCTACGATGATCGAAAGTCTTAATGAATACGGTGAACTACAGTCTCTACTTTCCCTGGGCAGATCATATTAAACAGTTTGTAAAGTGAAACTTTCGTTGTCTTCTTTTCTACTCTAGGCACAAGGCCTGAAATTTTGGGGGAGTCAGTCTCCAAGTGTGAGATCTTTTTTATTTTCTTAGTAGGCGTCTTCCACGTATTTGATTCTAAATGCAAATCAAAAGAAACAACAATATACTACCAATCCTATAGAAAAGCCAAACTCTTCTGAAATTCGATTCAATTCGAAGTCCGGTAGCAGACTGGTTATTTTTAAAATATGATACTGCAAATAATGGAGCTTTTACTTTTATTAGGAATGCAAAATAAAATCTGAATTTATTTATTTGATTATTGTATGGTCTTCCAAGTGATTCTTTTCATTCTTCTGGGGATATTGATTTTATATTTTGGTAATGCAACGGATAACTGCAAAACTAAAAGTACGCATGTTCAGCTCTTGCTATATAATTATATATCCGTTTATGTATGTATGTATGTATGTATGTATGTATTATGTATATATGTATGTATGTATGTATGTATATATGTATGTGTGTGTGCATGTGTGTATGTATGTATGTATAGAACTTCAGATTTGGGATAACAAGTATACACAAATTTATGGACATATATTTAACTGTTTTGTATGTGGATAATCCCACCTGTCTCAGTTACTATCTCTGTCTATACTATATGCGAATATATTCACACACACAAACACACTCACAAATTAAGTTCGCACATACATTTGTATATATATGTGTGTGTGTGTGTTTATTTGTATGTATGTATATGTATGTATGCGAACATGTGTGTATATATGTGTGTGTACATATATATGTGAGTGAATGTGTTGCATGTGTGTGCACACAAAGATCACAAACACAGATATGGTTATATATGGTGACATAACGAGCACACTCACAAACACGTACATACATACATACATACATACATACATATATACATACATACATACATACTACATACATACATACATACATACATACATACATACATACATACAACATACATACATACATACATACATACATACATACATACTGAGTATGTAATCGAGCATTTGATCAAGAAGAAAATGAAAGACTAAAGTAGACCAGCGAAAACCTATGAATAAGAGAAACACAAAAGAACAAAGTGTGGTGCTGAAATGAAAGCAAATGCAAGTCTTGACTAATAACATTCATCTTTTTAAAAATACCTAATCTACTATCTATACTTCTAGCTCCTACTATTCTCAAATGTAGGACATCTATTATTTATAAAATCAAAAGAATATGCTAGATTCTCTATTCAGGCGATATGGATCTGGTTTAATAATAGCGAACAGCATGTTTAGATTGAAAATACTGAATTGTCACTGTTTATTGAAAAGTCAAATTTTATATATCAGATAGTTTTACCGTCTCTGTTCAGATAACCGGTTTCCTTTAACGTTTCATTTATCTTTAATTATTTATGATGATACTAGTACTACCTTTTTTATATAATTCACTTAAGTCATCATTGTTATAGACATGCTTGTGCATCAGCTGCAATGTAATGATGTTTTTATTTCAGTCAAGATTACTAAACTGTTTATATTTTTCCCCACTCAACACTTGCTTAACATATGCTTTTCTGTATTTTTCTTCACCTAAATGAGATCTGTTTACTTTATCGCTACTTGGAGGGCTGGGGCGAACGACTGAAGAATAGAACGTTTGAATTCTGTCGCTGTTCCGGTTAAGTTTGTAAACCCTCAGTATCTACCCTTATCTAGTTGGAGATAGGTCCTATACGGAGACAAGTGGAATCTGCTACAGACTGAGGCATTTACCTATAGTTGAAACACTTAGAAAAGAAAGCAGATTATCAAAACAATTATATAGTAGCAATAAATATATATAATATATTAGTCGCATTTAAAATGCAATAATTATGAGTAAATAAATATCATTCAAACGTTTAAAGTCTCTTGATAACTGTACAAATTTAGATATAGCTTTACTTTATTTATTTCATTCTTTCAACTTTAAAATATTTTATAGAATAATTTTTAATCTCACTGAATTAGCACAGGACATTTGTATTAATTTATGTTTGACATTATAGTCAAATTAATGTTTTTCACTATATTTTATTTATAAAACGCTTGCAACAAAATTACTGAATTATAGCAACAGCAATTTCTCCATATTACAAAAATTCTAACTTCACTTATTATATCGGTCGGTCTTTGAGTTTCTTTCGTGAACTGTTTTCCGTAGTGTATTTATTGATAAAGCACGTTTCTTTTGAGGTGCCTTACAATCATTTTATTAAAAAAAATAATCAGAATTCAAATTAGATGACATTTAACGTAATGTTTTTTTTTTTTGTCTTTTCTTTTTATATTTCATAGTTGATTCCAAACACCTGAACTATTTGAAAATAACCGAAATAATATATACACGCATAATTATGTGCATGCTCATAAATATAGACATGCATATACATATATATCTGTGAGCATGCATGCGTTAGGAGATATATTCAGTAGGGAGGCACCTAATAAACAATTCGGACATCTATATGCGAACATCTGCAGAAAATTACCTGTGATGAAAGCATACCAAAGGGGTGAAATTTTGATGAGAAATAATTAAACAATTTGCTTAGTGAGAGATTTACGGAATAAGAATAAAGATCAAGAAGTAACGGACTATATTGCAGTACACAGCTTGGAGTAATGGGGCCAGGATGTACTGGGGTAGCTTATTAGTCCATATGCAGATACACCATTGTAATAACAGTACCAGACACGAGGAAAAGGAGCATTCTTTAAATCAGTGAATGTGGCATATTGGACAGCACTTAGCAATCAACTGAAAGTGTAGACGTTATAGCAGCAGCATTGTCCCCGATATGTGAGCTGTGGTTCACTTCAGATCTATAAAGAGTCAGTTACAAAGCAGGATGAAATTACTTCAGCTCTTACATAGATGCAGTTTTTAGGATATATATATTAGGGTAATGGCTTTTGATTTCTTTGGAAGCCGTATTGCCTTTTTCAATGTTTTTCAGGCACAGCACTGTTGTACCCAATGTCAACCACTCTGGTGTTACTTGGTCGGCATTTAAAAAGTTGTTGAGTTACGCAGCTATTCGTGCATGACATTATTCACTAAATCTTTTGATCCAGTAGCCTTGAACTCCATCTGGTCCCGGGGTCTTCCAGTTGCTCATTTTATTTTTTTTTGCTGATTCCCTTCACTTCCCTAACTGAAATGACTAGTTCTCCATGTTTTGGACAGACTACTGTTTGTTTCAGTTCTTGAAACCATCCAGCATCCTTCTTACGCTCCTTGTCTTTGCTCCAGATGTCAAATCAAAATCTTTGACTTTCATTGTTATCTGGTATCAACTTTTCATCTGTACACTCTCCATTTATTTCTTTATAGAATCTCTTCTGATCTACTCTGAATAACCTATTCCGGTGGTAACCCTTCATTCTTTGGTCGTATCTTACCATCTTTGCCTTCTTTGCAATGAGGCGCTATTTCAGTTCCTCCATAACCACTTTAAGGCCCTTTCTTTCAATATTATACTTCCTTTTCAGTGCCCTGTATTTTTGTTCGCTTTCAAGCTCCCCTTTCTCTTTTCGATCTAACACAGAAATGTCATTCGGGGGCATTTCTAACCCTGCCTGTATTCTTCTTTTCCACCATGGATCTTTTCTTTTATCACTCCTATTATATTTCTTTTTCTTGACATCAACACCAACGTTTTCTGCTACAACAATACTTGCTACCTTGATCAAATTATTTGTTTCTGTGATGTTGTTTGTTCTGATGTATTTCAGAATTTGATTGACATCTTTCGTTTCTTGGTTCAATTTCCACTGATCAACCTTTTAAAGGTTGCAAATAATGTCGCTATCGTTCTCCTGTAGTCTTGCCTTTATTCTGTCGTAGATTGCCTTTTGTTCATCTGTCATGTCGCAATTAGTTTTATTGTCTTCTTTCATATTATCTGTATGTCTCTCACCAAGTTGGCTATCACTGCTCCTTTCCTGTGCTATGAGATTACTTCTATTAGTAAGACCTGTATTTTCATCGTTATCTCTGCTGCTATTTTCCAATACCCGTCTTTTGATAGCATTTAGCTCTACTTCTGTGAACCAATGATTTTTCTTATTGCTTTAGCTTGATTACATAATCTCTGTCCCATAAGTTGAAACAATCCCTTTTCTTTCCAGTGATCATACATACGTTGTCGGTAACCCCTAATTTGAGCACCATTTTCATCTACAGGGTTGCTCAGGTAGTAACACTCCATGACCACAGCATTAATTTGCTTGCTCCATTTGCGCCGTGTGAGGTGGTCTCTTTCTGGATATAGACAGGCTAGAGCCGGACCAGAATCTCAGAGCCAGCTGGATGCAACACTGTCACCATCAATGGCTTCAGTTTCATTACCACGACCGTTATTCCCAATATTTTTTTTATTGTCACTCAAATGAGGTAGCGATTATCAGGTTGCGCAATTACCAGTGTTTTTTATTGTGACACCATCATTAGATGTATCATTAATCAGGACATGGAGAGATTCCTGCTGCTTCCTTTCATCATTATTATTATTATCATCACTGATATCACTAATATTATTGTTTATATTCCTTTACTATTTGTCATTGTTATACTAACAGACTCAGGTAACACAGGCCTATACAGGGAAGGGACGGCACCAATTTCCTGCGCTGCTCACATGGACAGCCACATAGAAAATTTGATCTGGCCTTCCTCAGCAATTTTAGTTGTAATTCAAAAGAGATGTAACTACTCTCTCTGTCATGCAGAACGACTTTCCGGAGACTCCATTGCTCACTTGAGATCTTATTCGTCCTTATTTCTGTAACCTTATTTCTGTTTTTTTTTTTTGACAATGTTGTTTTTTGCCGCTAGCTCTGCTATGTTCTCTAACCACAGGTTCCGAGAGAGTGGTAGATTTTACTTACTTCCTGTATTGTTGATATTCTTATATTAGTTGTTGCAGTCTTTTATCTCTTTGCTGGGCAGTCTTCTTCAGTCTTGTATCACAGTTGTCAATTACTGCCTTTATTGTTGTATCTATGTGTAACAGCAGCAGTGTTGACAGCAACATCAATAGTTGTAGGGATAGGGGTAGTGATAGTAGTGGTAGTTGGGCCTCAGATTCCTGTGCTATCAGGATAGTAGTAGCTGTAGCAGCTGCAATGTATTATTGTTATTTTTATTATCATAATCACCATCACCACTACTACTATTGTTATTATCATTATTACTATTTCCATTTATTATTAAAAGGTTTTGTTAAATGTTCTTTATTTTCAACTTTTGTCTTGTATTTGAGGTAATCATAAATATGTAGTTGTTGAAGGAAATAGTTGGGGAAGAGTAGTAGCTTAGTGAATAGACCAAATTCTACAGTTATGTAAATAGATTCGGCAGATGGTGAGGAGGTCAGCAACAGAAGACAAAAGAATCCTTGTACCGTTTGGGTCAGCAAAGGTCAAATGTGTTTACCACTACCAGCGACCAATGAGAACGCTGATCTTGGCCTTGAAAAGAAGCAATTCACCCTACTCTGTTCTATTTGTAATTACTGGTAGAAATTATATATATATATATATATATATATATATATATATATATATATATATACATACTAATATTCCCGTCGTTGAATTTTTGAATTTCTGAATTCAATTGTGTTGTTGCAATAAAAGGTATGTTTACATATTTGGGTAGTCAGGAAGAAAAGAAAGATAAAAGTTTCGCACAAAATTTGATATATTAAAGCTTTAAATTTTCTTGAGATGTTCGTTTGTCTGTCCATTTGGAGAATACAGTAGTGTTTTTACAAGGAAAGGGATGTTTATCTTTTCGAATACTCTGGGAGAGAGAAAAGAAAAGAAAAGGAGGGTAACATTTTCACAGAAAGTTGTAGATATTAACATTTTAAGATTTACTAAATATGGTCTTTTGTATATCCTCACAGAGAAAATTGTAGTGTTCTTAGAATAAAAAGGATGTTTACATTTTCGAATATTCAAGGAGAAAAGAAAGGATAGGTATTCACAGAAGTTGTAGATATTAAAGTTTTTTGTTGATTTTTTAAAGCTGATCGTTTGTGCGTTCGAAAGCTGTAAATATGTAAGTTTCCTTGCTTATTTTGAGGGAGATTTAAAATGCTCACAGGAAAATGTAGATATTTCAGTCTTTGGGAGTTATTTTACCGTTGTTCTGTTGGGTTATATTAGTGTTTCTGTCTCTTCGGCTGCTGAGTGTTCAGAGCAGCGAAGAACATGTCCAGCCGCTGTCAAGGCTTGCGTTAATATTATTATTATTATTACTATTATTATTATTGACTGAGAGAGCAAGTGCATGCCATCAAAGTGACACTGGGGTAAAATATACAAAGCCCAGTATACCTATCATGACTACCCATCTGATAAGGGTACACTAGGCACATGCATCAACCATATGTGCACGACATGGTGATCTCATATCAAGATAAACAGCGCATGACCTTGCAAGTGGGGCCCAGTTAGAAATTTCTTCTAGTCGAGTAACCCATCCCGCTCAAAAGGTCCCTGAATAAAGATTGTTTAAAGATGTTGAACGAACCACCCATGTTTCGAAAGGTGAATTATCCAAACCTCTAAGAATCCCTCTCAACACTTGGCTATGATGCTTCCCCACTACTTCTGCTCGTGATCAGAGATGCACATATCGTCAGCAACTAAGGGACATGCTCAACTGGTTATGGTCAAACAATTATTATTATCCTCATCATCATCATCATCATCATCATTACTGCTATTACTATCATTAAAGCGGCGAGGTGGCAGAAAATCTAGCATACTGTGCAAAATGATTTACGGCATTTCGTCCGTCTTTATGTGCTGAGTTCAAATTCCGTCAAGATCCACTTTGCCTTTCATCCTTTCAGGGTCGATTAAATAAGAACCAGCTACGCATTGGGATCGATGTAATCGACTTAATACCCTCCCCCAAGCTGCCCTTGTGGTAAAAGTTAGAAATCATTATTATTATTATTATATTATTATTATTATCATCATCATCATCATCATCATCATCATCATCATCATCGTCATCATCATCATTATTATTATTATTATTATTATTATTATTATTATTATTATTATTATTATTATTATTATTATTATTATATGTTTGACCTTTGCTTTACATTTGAACAAGCTGGCTCCAAGTCTCACCCAGAGACCTCAAGAGACAACAAGTTGGAAGTTTATGTTGGTGTCATGCCTAGGGTGCCATATATTTGGTTTTGTACTTAGTGTTGTACTAGTGAATATCTAAAATAACCATACGAAAATTATGTTTGTTTTAAAACTTGAAATTACAAAGAAAGTATTTTGCGTAGGATATGAGCAGTTTCCATGAGCACTATCTTTTGAATTTCTGCCATTTTGGGGTTTCCCCGGTATCTGAGTTAGATAGCAATCAGCCCCTTTTCCTATCATTCCCAGAGCACATATGACAACAGGTATTGTTTTAGTCTTCAGGTTCCACATTTTGCTGATTTCTATTTCCAGATCTTAATATTTGCTCAGTTTCTGGTAGGTCTTGACAGATACGTTTATATCGATTGGGACAGTCATATCAATGAGGAGGCATGTTCTTTGTCTGAAGTCTTTTACTATGATGTCTGGCCTATTCGCGTCTAACATTCTGTCAGTTTGAATGGTGAAGTTCCAGAGGAGTGAGATGTGAGGATTGAGAGTTATTACTATTATTATTATTATATTATTATTATTATTATTATTATTATTATTATTATTATTATTATTATTATTGAACACTAGGATCGATATAATCGCCTGGTCCCTTCCCCAAATATTGCTGCCCTTGTGGCAAAATTTGAATTCATTGTTATTACAAATATTGCGTGAGAGAGCAGTGCATGCAATCAAAGTGACACTGTGGTACAAATATACGAAGATCAATATACCCATCATGACTGCCTGTCTGATACGGGCAGACTAGGCATATGCATCACAACCATATGTGCATGGCATGGTGATCTCATATCAAGATAAGTAGCGCATGACCTTGCAGAAGGGGCCCAGTTACAATTTTCGTCAAGTTAAGTAGCCCATTCTGCTCAAAAGCTCCCTGAATAAGGTTTGTTAAGGACGATGAATGAAACACCTATGTTTCCGAAGGTGAATTATTCAAACCCCTAAGAGTCCTTCACAACACATGGCTATGATGCTACCCCAACTACTTCTGCTTGTGATTAGAAATGCACATTTCGTCAGCCACTAAGGGACATGCTCAGTTGTTCAGAGTCAAGCAACTAACAAGCAAATCTGTGATATTGAGCATAATATTTGCTGTAGCCCATCTTTTATACCAAGACAAAACATGTATATGATGGCACTTCTAATCAGTTTAGATCAGAAGCCATGAGAGCCACTGCCTAGTACTGCATCAGCGCATAAGAACTGCATCAGACGTAAAGTAGTTTGACCCGGTTGTAAGCTCGTCACAGGAAGTAACACGTCAGGCTCGTACGACCCAACTTGGACATGGAGGATGTCGAAGATGGTTACTGGAAATTAGGCTGCCGTTGTTCAAGGCCAGAGTAATTTTTACAATTTTGTCTTCTGTTAATTGCCTGTTTCCTCTATATTACTTCAAAATCCTTTAAACGATTTTGAAATTACTATTACTTTATTCTGATAACGTGACATTGGTGTTTTCAAAACATTGATGGACCAATGTCACGTTATCAGAATAATCTGCCGCTGTTCAAGCCTAGTCACATGGTGTTGTTGATAGCAATGTTGAACTTTCAGCAACATCAAATATATCGATGCTGTTTCAAAATATACATAATAAATGTTTATTTCTACACCATCGCATAGTCAAATATCTGGAATATTTGTGGTAATAAAAAGCCACTGAATTTTTGTGTGCATTTAGGAATATGGATTTTGATAATATTTGGTAAGGATATGACTCAGAAGTGCTGTAATAAAAACACTCCGTCACACAATTTTTCCGTCGGAAGAGTATTATGATTATATAAAAATATTTTCTATACAAACAACTTCGACGTCCCTGCTTTATCATAAAAATTACATGTGATTATCATTACTTTGAAATCGATTTATTGATGAAAATCACTTTATAATGCTCATCTCTGACACTCTGACAGTGTGAAGATTAATAGAACTTCTAGGAGATTCTTAAATTATGAGAAATTCAATTTTCTTCAAGTGTCCGTCGGCCAAATCGTATCAAATCATGTACCTTCTTTTTGTTTAAAAATATTTAATACAGCAATGTTAAAATGTTTAAATATTTGCATATATTCAAACATTATGGCTTAATATCTATGCTCTGACCTTAAAGGTCAGAGCTGTGGTACGTAACTCGATTTTACATAAATGTTGAACGCAATTTATTTTTTTTATACGTTCAATGTTTCGTCACGTTCTTTATATATATCACAGTAATGTATCCATCTAAGTAAAACATAGTTGTACGAGATCTCTTATCTCTGCCAGGATTATTCAACTACATTGCAAAACTTACTTCTTCGAACTTACAGAAATGACCACAACATGAATGCTATAACCTCTACTACTGTTTTTGTGAAAAGTGTTAACCTCTAAACAACCTGTTCCTTTTTTTAATGAATATAAAAACAACAGATAAAACAAATAAAATATGAAATATATGTATATATTTCATTATTTCGAAAACACTTGCTAATAGTATCGTAACACTGGTTCTAGCAATAATAAATTATGAACACAACAACCAATAAAATAACGTTAAATTTTTGTAAATTTGTCCATGACAGAGTTTCAGTTATTTTCACCGATTTAATTCAGAAATACAATCCATTGTATCTGCACATTCCGGAGAAAAATGAAACTGAAAAGTCACTCGCCGTGATAATTATTTAATCACAAAATATGGGAGAAATCCACGGCTTGAATTTAACTTTCAGCTTAACATCTCAGGTTTCTTGTTTTAGATTAGAAAATGGCGAGATAAATATTTAAGCGGAAACGACTTCAGGATTTGACTCCTTCAGTAACAATGATTTTCTAATTTTGCATTGACAGCATGGACATATTGACATAAAATCAAATTTATTTCGATAATTCTCACTCATACATACGCACATGGCCACTCAGGGGCATTAACTAATATTTTGATCTTCATTTCTGTCTACCCCACCTAATGCATTAGAACTCTTTCGTTAGTTATTTGTATCTCGAGAGTCGTTTGTCAATAAGAAACACAACCAATCAATCAATCAATCAATCAATCAATCATTCTACCTACCTACTTACCTCTCTGACAATTTATGTATCTGTCTATCCTATTTCTACTTATGTTTCTACCAATGTACCTGTTTACTCTAACAATAAAGATAAGCATTTAAATCATATAACTAAAAAATAACAAACTTGAATAATTGCAGTACCCCAGCATGGCCTCAGCCTTTGGGCTGCTACACATAAAAATGTAAAAGTAATATCCGCTACTATTTGCTATGGTTATATCACTTTGACGTTAACTGTGTGTCGATATGTCTACTCACCTGTCTTTCTATCTTCTACCCGTCAATGAATCTATCAATACAAATATATAACACAGACCGATTGAAGCTATAGAAATGGTAAGACATTAAAACCTGTGAGAACTAAACTTTCATTTTTATTGTCTGTCACAATATTCTAATATAGAACGTCTGAAATCATGTAACTGCTTTTAACTCAAACGTTCCTTTCAGTTAACACTCACTCTCACTCTCTCCCTCTCTATTTCACACACTCTCTCTCTCTTACTCTCTCTCTCTCACTCTTTCTTTCTCTTTCTCTCTCACTCTCTCTTATTCTCCCTCTCTTCCCCCCTCTCTCTCTCTCTCTTTGCCTCTCGCTTTTACTACACCACATGCTCCTTTACTTTTATTTATATCTCATTATATCCTTCACGTTTATTTATTCCTCTTTCTATTTTTAGCTTTCTTCAACTAAGCAAACAACGTAATAACAATACCTTTCTCCTGGCTCTTAGCGCTAGCAATCTTCTCTTTCTCTTTCTCTCTCTCTTCTTCTTCTCCTTTGCTCTAACCACGTGACAGCGTCGCATATTCGGTCTTAGCGTATTAACTACTACTTCCCCCTACCTCACGTCGTTGGCAATTCCCTCTCTTTTTCTTTCGCTCTTCACCTCTTTCATCAATTCACCACATGACAGCGTAATGCATTTAGATTTAGCGTATTAATATATAAACGAAATTATTATTATTATTATTATTATTATTATTATTATTATTATTATATTATTATTATTATTATTATTATTCAGTAATTTTATTTTTATAACGTGCTTTCACTTCACTACCAAGCGCAGCTCTGTGTGCCTTGGGTATGTGCTGTGATTTGTTGTGATGCTCTGAGGGTTACTTATTATTATTATTATTATTATTATTATTATTATTATTATTATTATTATTATTATTATTATTATATGAAAACTTATTTTGCTGGGTATGATGGAAAGTGTCAACTGTCCACGGCCAGCAGACTAAGGTGACACTTGTTTACTCGTCTGCGAAGATTTGTTGCAGTTCCAAACAATACTAATTTTTGTAGGTATTCTAGCTTTACATTTGTACCAAACGATTCGAGCCATGCTGGAGTTGAGTGCTGATACATCCAAGTGTGCCAATAACTATTGGCATCACGTCTACTCTCTTCATTGACCACAAACTTCGTATTTTCTACTTCAAATTGTCATAGTTGTTTATTTTTCTTCTTTCTCTTTGATCATGTTGTCACCGTGACATGCTATGTCGATTATCATGCATGTTCTTTCTTTTTTATTCAATACAAGAATGTCTGGGTCCGATGTCTGGCCAGATGATCGCACTGAATCATTGCATCCCACAGGATTTTGTAATTTTCATTCTCGGTGACTCCTTCTGGGGTTTGCTCATACCATGTCTTTGCTCTTTGTAGGTTGTGATTTTCAGGGTTCCCAATGGATCATTCTTGCCACATTGTTATGTCGTCTATTGTATTTGAGTTGTGCCAATTTCGGTCATTCGCAACCGATCCGACATGCTGTTTCACCCCACTCACCACATATTCTGCGTTTGTCGCTCTCGGTAGTGTTGTCGATTCTTCACTTCACATAGTTATTCCTTAAAGCTTATTCTTCAGCTGCGCACATCCTCCTCATCCATAGTTACCAGTCTTCTGTATCTGTCTTGGCGTTTGCTTCTCTTGCAAACTGACTGCACATTTTTTCCTTCAATTTCTTTTTGTTTCTTTTTGTTTTTTTTTGTTTTTTCCCTCTTTAAATTTTTTCTTTCTTTACAAAATTCACAGTTTAATGATGCCAGTTTTCTTCGCATATTTCAAAAATGGTTCCACAGCATTTTTGTACATAACTCCCCAGGCTCATCTGCTTCGATACAAACCTGGCAACTGATCAAACCTCTCCCAACCTTTCTTCTAGTAAGTACAGACTATCGGTATCACTCTTAGGATGGAAGGCCCGTGTATTGTCAATATTTGTTTTGTTTTGTTTTTTTCGTAGCCATTTTCATTAGTACTTTCCTTTGCCATTTTATAATTCAAGCTCTATACCGAAGTGATGCTATCGCCCATGTATTAACTGCTTGGATTTTATTCCATCCTATCTATATTGAGCGCAACACCAACCTTACTCTTCAGACATATTCCATCCTCAATTGCTCTTTCATTTCCTTCTCTATTATCTCGTTGAGCTTTATTATTATTATTATTATTATTATTATTATTATTATTATTATTATTATTATTATTATTATTATTGAGTGAGAGGGCAGTACATGCCATTAATGTGACACTTGGGTAACATATACGAAGCCGAGTATACCCATCATGACTACCCGTCCGATTAAGGTACACCAGGCACATGCATCACGACCATATGTGCGTGACAAGGTTATCTCATATCAAGATAAACTGTACATGACTTCGCATGTGGGGCCCAGTTTGAATTTTTTTCAGGTTGAGTAGCCGATTCCGCTCAAAAGGTACCTGAATAAAGGTTTTTGTGGAGGTTGAACAAAACCCCATGTTTCCTGAGGTGAATTATCCAAACCCTAAATAATTCCTCTCAACACATGGCTATGATGCTCCCCCACTACTTCTGCTCGTGATCAGAGATGCACACATAGTCAGCCACTTAGGGAAATGCTCAACTAGTTAAGGTCAAACAACTGACAAGCAAATTTGTGGTATTGAGCAGAATATTTGCTGTAGAACATGTTTTATACCAAGACAAAACAAAGTGCATGATAACACTTCCAATCAGTTAAGATGAAAAGCCATGAAAGCCACTGCCTGGTACTGCATCAGGGCATTTATCATTATTATTATTATTATTATTATTATTATTATTATTATTATTATTATTATTATTATTACTATTATTATTATAATATTTTAGCTTGATTTCGAGGCATTTAATTATTAGCCAGGCCTGTACTTGAAACCTAATGCTAGTAACGATAGCAGTCTTTTAGCCTCGTGAAAATTTGATTTTCCAGGTATTTTATCAACGACGGTTGAAGACCCTTTTTTAAACTAGTGCCTAGTACTCCTACTACTTCCGGTAGAGTAACTGTTTTCAGTTTTCACAACTTACTGATTTTTTTTCTGTATTCTAGAATGTAACTAACTTTTCGAATTTTTCGACTGAGACATTTTGATCAACTGGCATTGTCATATCTATTTCACAGCAAGCATTTTGTCAATGATTTTTTATAATAATATCAGGTATATCTGTCAGCATGCATGGTAAAGCCACACAAAATAGTAACTCTCTTACTCTCTGAGACAGTTTTCAGGCTATGTTCATACCAGTTTTTAGGAATGTGAATGTACTGGGATAGCTTATTAGTCCATATGCAGATAACAGCACTAGACATGAAGAAAAGGAACATTCTTTAGATCAGTGAATGTGGCATATTTGGACAGCATTTAGCAATCAGCTGGAAGTGTAGACGTTATAGCAGCAGCATTGTCACCGATATGTGAGCTGGGGTTCACTTCAGATCTATAAAGATTTAGTTACGAAGCAGGATGAAATTATTTCAGCCCTTACATCGACGCGGTTTTTAGGATATATATATTGGGGTTATGACTTCTTGATTTTTTTGGAAGTAAATAATTTCCTGTATCAAAAGTCGATGAACAATTTCCTATAAGTAGGGAAAATAACCTTGATTTTAAGTTGTTTTAAAAAAAAACGTCGTTCTCAACTGAAGAAATCTAACACCACTTTTGATCTAAATTAAGAGATGAATTTTTGCGGTAATTTTAGCCTCGTGCAAATTTGATTTTCCAGGTATTTTATCAACGAAGGTTGAAGACCCTTTTTAAACCATGTCTAGTGCTCCTACTACTACCAGTAGAGTAACTGTCTTCAATTTGTTGATTTCTTTCTCTAGATCCTAGAATGTAGCTAAATTTTCGAATTTTTTTACTGAGACACTTCGATCAATTGGCATTTTCATATCTATTTGATAGCAAGCATTTTGTCAATGATCTTTGATAATAATACCAGGTGTATTGGGCTTTATCTGTCTGTCAGCACCACAAAATTGTAACTCAACTACCCTCTGAGTTTTCGGGTGGTGTTCAGTTTTTAAGAAGAGGGATATCAAAATGACGGCAGTTGTTCCAACGTAGATACTGCCCTATTCGGTCATGTCTGGTTTTTGTACTCAGTTATTGTGAGTTTAGAGGAGACAGCTACAATGTGATCGATAATTTCCATAATATTATCACATAGTCTACAGTTTGGATCAACACCATTGTGGAGAATGTTTGTTTGGTAGTTTATTGTGGGTAGAAATTGATCCAGAACTGCCATTACAAAACCTTCGAATTCTTCCTTTAGACCGAAACTAGCGAGTTCTTTATCTATATCTGTTTCCTTTATTCGTTTGGGATACTGACCATGGAGAGGTTTATCCTGTCATTTGTTTATAAGCTTTTTCAGTTATTCATTTTTTAGCGCTTTGTTTGTCTAATGCTTCTCCTCAAAAGATAATGAAGATGAAGCAGAGTACAAAGAACTGAGTATCATTGTTCTTTGAAAATCAAAGAGACAACTTATAGATAAAATCTCGAGTGCTGTCATAGAATTGCTGATAAAAATAACAGTAAACATGCTAAACAAAGATTGCACTATCTACTGTACCTTTAAAACTGAAAATGCATCCAAAACACTGCTAAAATTGTCGGGCATATTTCTGAATATACAGTTATGCTCCATTATATGGGTTGAAGAAACACAAGATGCACGATAAGACAATGGACAAAATGTAAAAGCATGGGTGTAGTGAGTTTTGTGTCATAGTATGGGAGAATGATCAAAGCAAACTTAAGAAAAGGTAATCTGTGGCTGGAGGTTGGGATAATGCCCCACAAAGACTATAGCACAAAGCAGAACCATAGTCAGAAGACACCGAGGTAAAAAGTCATGAGATTGATGATTCAAGATATAAAAGTAAATACCACCATAGAGCTGAATATAACCACAACAAATAGATAACAAGCATTGGGTCCTGAGGCATCTCTAACTAAAACTCGAGGTATTGCAAAGAAAATACTTTTAGGTCCAATATTATAAATAGATGAACAAAAACCCCATTCACTAACAATATTAACAATTTTATCATATGAGAAAGAAATAATTACAAACAAGAATCCATAAAAATTCCTAGATCACTACCAAGATTTCATCATCTGTTCCTTGTGTCATTACCAACTTTTCCTGCAAGTTTCATCAAATACCGTTCACAACTTTTGGAGTTATTTTACACACATACGGACAGACGGACAAACCAACGCCGATGAAAACATAACCTCCATCCTTGGAGGAGGTAATGAAATTCCCAAGGAAATGTGAGGGGAAAATCTCAGGAAAAAAAAACAGAATAAAACAACAAAAAGAGAGTAATAGGAATAATTTCTTCTAAATGAAAATTAAATCCCTCTACAGGAATACAACAAAGAAAATTCAGAGGAAAAAGATGAACGCAGACTCACCGTTCTCACTGATAATATTATCAAACAACCAATTGACAAAATTACATCTTTTAATGACATATAAACAGTTAGGTTCAGAATATAAACTACATACATCAAATAGGTTGCTAGTAAAATTAAAATTAAAATGAAGACATCATATCAAACTTTATAAAAAGAACACTCTCATTGGAAGTGTTCTGCGAATTGTTTACTGGTTCATTTAATTACACTCGAGCGCAATTTGATAAATGGTTCAATGAACTCAATCTAACCAGGAAATTTTTTTTATTCTTATGTCTTATTCTCTAACATATATATGAGAAATTAAAAAAGGAAAATACGCACACTTACATAGTTTTAATATAATTTTTAATATATCGACCGGTTTCGCTATCACTATTCATGATATTATGTTTTACTTGTTTGAAGATGTATTTTTTCTTAAGAAGAAATTTTGTCCATGTTGTGTGTGATGAAATTCACGAGTGAATGACTTCACAAGTAGATAAATAAAGGGAGGTAATTGGTTATCGTTATTATTGTTGTTGTGGGTAAGTGAGATAATTGTTCAGCTTTCGGTAATGAGAGGGGAATATATATGTGAACAGACAGACAAGTTTCGAAAACCTTGTTTAGTGAAGGGATTTATGTACAGTGATGTAATCGTGAATTGAAATATGTAAAAAGATAAAAATTGGTTATGCGTGCATATTAAGACATGTTCTATATTTTTCAATGAAAAGAGTTTCCTTATTTAAACGTTCTAGTGGAGGGATTGTGTCTTTGCACAGGTAGAAGGGGAAGACTGGGAAATTTGGTTTCATGTTATCTGCACATTTTCTTCTCTTTAACTCATGCCACCCGAAACACATCAAAATAAACATCCCTTTCAATTTAGCAAAAAGGATTTGCACAATAGTGTCTGCTAGAACAACTCGGGACCTTCGTCTTCAAGACCTCAAAACAACGCTTATTGAAAGACAATATTCACCCTCACTTATCAACGAGGGAATTAAACGTGCCAAACAATTAGACACAAAAACACTAAGAACAACAAAACAACACCACACCTAAACTCAAAACATTAATATTTATATCAACACACAACCCCAGAAACAGTGAGACATTTAACACTATTGTGCAAGATCTTCCTTTACTAACTAAGGATCCAAAAATGAACGACATCTTGAAAACTCATCAAATGTAAAATGCAAGACAAATCGCAAAAGAGACGACTAACAAATGCGAAGCTTTACAAAACAACCACGAAACCAACGGTTGAAAAATGTGGACGCCCAAACTGTGGAACCTGCCCCAACATGCTTGAAGGCTCGGGTTTCCTTTTCAAAGAAGGACAGAGGTTCACAATTAAAACTAGTTTCACTTGTGCCTCTGAGAACCTAATTTATGCTTGTGAACGTCCATCCTGAACTTTATCTGGATACTCATTGGGATTCTTTTCAATCCAATTATGCCGAATTAAATCATTATCATTTTTATTTTCAGTAAGCATAGGGTTTTCTGACTTCCCATTACCATTTTTATTTTCAAAAAAATATTCCTTCAGCTTGTGACGACCGACAAACTGAAAGAGATAGTATATTCTTGTAGAAATCCTAGTACTTACGTAGAAACTCAGTCCAAGCGCAAGGACAGAGACATCGTCGGGTGAAAGTTTTAGTGTAGATAACGTTATGACCTACTTATTCTCTAGTGTGATGGATTTTCTTGGGCAAGTGGTTTTCAGAGTTTTACTCTCATTAGATTCCTAATTACCTTCTGGGCTTTGCTCGAAATTTTCACTTAAAATATGGAACCTACTGGGTGATAAAAATTGTTCTGAAAGTTCATGTGAGAAATCATAATTTTTAGTCGTCTTTCTAGGAGTAATCCACTTTTGGGTGGGTGATGGAAGATAGAGGATTGAAAATCCTCTACTTTCGGGAAAGGAACAAATTTATTACTTTCAAGGCAAAATCTTATATATGTTCGCTTTTTTGACTGATCAAATAAAAACTTCTCAGAAGCGTTTCCAATGACCAGTTCAGATGCGTACACCAGGGGAAAAAGGCCAAAATTATATGCACCAACTTGGGGATTAGTAATATGAACTTTTTGAACTCGAGGAATTATGTTTGTTTGTGGTGAGTACAGCATTGTTATTTGTGTTATTAGTTCAAACTCACTGTCATAAATATAAACAACTCCGAAAAAATTAGTCGACCAAACAAAATACTTGGTGCCGGTGAGATGAATGAACAATTTGCGGTGTGGATTGTATGTTAGAAATTCCGTGTGAGGAAAAATGGTTGAAATTTTAGGAAAATTTTCCGCTATGATTTTTCAACTCGGCGTCAATAAGTTTCTCACATAACATTTGTCCCGAAAGTAAAAACGACTTCTCCTCATATTTCAAAGCAAATCTTCTCAACCAAAATGTTTCCTTGCCAACTGGCCAAGAGGAAATCAGCCTTTTCAGCTTCTTCTCCTTTTTGGTCTTCGAGACAGAAATTTCCGTTTTTTCAAAGTTCATCAAAGAATTACACAAATAGTTCAAACAATTTTTAAAAGAACACACTTATTCAAGGGCACTCAACATCTACTTAATGTCTGCACCAAGCAACACTAATTTTGAACGATAGTGTTCAATAATAGCTTCCATTATATGAAATGAGTTGCTCTCACCAATCAGCTTAAACTTTTGAAGCAATGTATCGTCAAGCTGTACTGCAGACATTGGTATATATGATATAAGACCGCTCGGTATAACTTTTTCTTGCTTGCATGTTTCCAGAAATGATAAATGGCTTTTGATTTTAGCACGAAAGCGATTAAGATTTTTAACTGATAGAAATGTCGATTTCTTATTTTCTGATTTTTATTTGAATGGTACAAAATCCATTGGCCCAGAATTGTGCTCAACACTAGGGTCTAGCGAAATAAACAGGGCTGACAAGCCAAATGTAAGAAGGAAAAGCTGTAATTTACATTACGATTTTCCTTAGAAACCCGATTGTTTTGGCAATTTCCAGAATTTCTAAATGTTCCAATACTTATTCGCTGTAACATAAAATCAATCAACTCAATCTATTTGGTTTTGATATTTTAAAAAAAATTGACGTAACTCTTCACAAAAGTAAATAAACGATATAAAAAGCGGGATGCGATTGAAAAGGATATTTTATTGGTTTCGACAGCAGGTCTGTTTTTATCGAGTTCAAAATGAAAAGTAATACAAAATTCAAAATTATAGAAATTCAAATCCAAAATATGAACTAGAGCAAGTATCCACACATTGATGGAATGACATCAAAAGTGCGCTAGATTCTTCAAGGAGAAAAAGATGTTCAAAAATAACCACAAAAATGTTTTACAGGAAGATAGGAAAAATACCAGTTATAGTAAAGTCTATCCCATCAAAAGAAGAAGTACAGGAATTTGGGAATAAAATTTGAACAGAAGAAATCACACAGTGAAAACGCCCCTTAGATTACTAGAAAATCTTAGACTCAAGGTAGAGGATGTAAGATCTGCTCTCAGAAAGTCAAGCAAATGGAAGTCTCCAGGAAATGATAAAATTCCTAACTTCTGATTGAACGCCTACCCAGAGAGTCATAAACTTCAAACACATATTTACAACAATGTTTTGCAACAACCTAGTAGGTTCCCTCTTGGCTAGTTAATGGTGTTACATTCCAACTTCCAAAAAATGAATAAACTAATGAACCAAAAAATTATAGACCCATAACTAGCTTAACAACAATGTATAAAATACTAACATCTGTCTTGACTGAATATACCTATAGTTTTTAATAGAAAGTGGCATATTCCCTAATGAGCAAAAAGGATGTAAATGTGGGTCCTATGGTTGTAAAGATCAGCTACTCATCAATAAGATGATCTTGGAAGATTGTCACAAACGACACAAAAACTTGTCGAAAGCCTGGATAGACTATAAAAAGCTTTTGATAGTCTACTACATAACTGGATTAAGAAATGTCTGTAAATGTATAAAATAGCACCAACTCTGCGAAACTTCTTGTCTGTAAGTATGAGATCATGGAGAACCACACTGACTTTGAACAGAGACAATGTATCTCTTAATGCTTGAGATGTAAGAACCTCATGTGGAATTTTCCAGGATGACTCTCTATCACTACTCCTCTTTTGTTTAGCCTTAATACCTCTCTCGAAATTGCTCAATGATGTACAATGCGGTTATAAAATGTATGATAAAAATATAAATAATCTTATTTACATGGATGATTTAAAACTCTTTGCAAAAAATGACCAACAGCTACAGGGCTTACTAGTGACTGTTAAACAATTCAGTGATGACATCAGGATGCAATTTCGCCACGATAAATGTGCAAAAGCTACCTTAATAAAAAGAAAAATGACAGAAACATCTAACCTTGACCAGCAGAATGTTATAAAGGAGTTAGAACCGGCAGAGAACTACAAATACCTAGGGGTATTTGAAGGGGACAGAATCAAACATTCAGTGATGTGGGAAAGGATCAGAAGAGAAGGTTATCGCAGGATAAGAGCAATACTCGAGACAGAGCTGAATGCAAGAAACAGGATCGAAGCGATCAATTTTTCTAGCCATACCAGTCGTGACTTACAGTTTCAATATCATTAAGTGGTCAATTACTGAAATACTTATAGTAAATACTGCACAGAATTTGAGAAGAGTTTTTAACGTCTTTCAATGATGGCAGGTGAATCAAACGTACTGTACCCTTATCAGGCATGTAGTCATGATGGGTATATTGGGCTTCGTATATTTGTATCCCAGTGTCTCTTTGATGACATGCATTGCTCTCTCACTCAATAATAATAATAATAAATAATAATAATAATAATAATAATAATAATAATAACAACAACAATAATAATGAGACAGACAAAATAAACTCTATCTTATTCATTTCTCTTCTTTTCTCTAACTGCGGAGCTCAAAGTACAGCTTTGATGTCAAGCGCAGGATAGCACACTATTTTAAAGGTAGAGGGAGCTTTTTGAGACTTTAAAGGCGAACCCTTCTAGAGACGGTGTCTCAATAAAAATACTGGTGGTTGAAATACCTTATCCCTACTTTCCTCAGTATGAAAGTATTGCATAAAATAATTAATTTAAACAACAGCACAGCGTAAATGAGGATGGAACTCCAGGTGACGGATTCACGCCTGAACAGGATAGTCTAAGGCGAAGAATATAGCTGTCATGGAATCTTATTTTTTTATCTTTTTTCTTGAGCAGACACGTTGATGGTGAAGAGAGGCCCATAAGAAGATATAAAAAGAGAATTATGATATCTGGATGGAGATGCAATGCTTGAAATTTACAGTACAGAGATTATGTGACCAGATAAGTATGATAAAGAAGAGCGGATGGTTAAAAGCATTAAAGCTTGATGGGATTAAGAAGAGAAAGACGATTGAAAACAAAGTGAGTGAAGATGAATTAGCTGCAGCGAATATTGATATGATTTTGATTTTGATTTTTCTAGTTTCAGCTAATGAGCTGTGGCCATGCTGGGGCACCGCCATTTGGTTTGCTACACGGTTTTACTTCACGGATGCTTTTTAGCAAACGCCATCTGATGCATGAGAGAGTTTGATGCAGCTGCCCTCATCTGCACCTCCTGCCGTGAAGTTGGTTCATCCGGGACACCTGACAGGAAGAGATCCAGTCCTACTTTAAAGACATCCGCATCTACACCATGCAGGTCCCTCAGGTTCTTCGGGAGGATATTGAAGAGCCGTGGGCCTCTGAAGCCCAGGCTATCACAATATCTTGTCCTACATCTTGATGGCAAATTTGGAGTCCTTGGTACTACGCAGTGGCGTCCGGTTCTGGCATTTGTGTGACTCTCGATGCCAAAGTCTGGGACAAGACCTTCCAGGATCTTCCAGATATATATTATGGCATATCTTTCTCGCCTACGCTCCAGGGAATAGAGCTTTAATCTCTTGAGTCTCTCCCAGTAGCTCATATGCTGCACAGAGGCTATCTTCTTCGTGTAGCTTCGTTGGATCGCCTCAAGTTCTGTGATCAACTTGACACTGGATGGTGACCGTAGCTGAGAGCAATAGTCAAAGTGGCTTAGGACAATTGTCTTCCAGAGGACCATCATGGTTTCTTGTTCTCTTGTTCTAAAGGTTCTAAGAATCCATCCAGCCAGCCGTCTACATTTCATTGTCAGTTTAGCAACATGTACATGAAAGGTCGCGTCATCACTCATGTGAATACCCAGGTCACGCACTGATTGTGCCTCTGGTTGTATTGAATGAAGTTGTTCACGAGAATGATGTTGGTTTAATTCTTGAGAATGCCAAGATTTTAAGCGATGAAGTCAGAGGAATGACCAAAGATATCCAAAGGTGTCGTTGAGAAAATTATAAATGTGGAAGTAAAGGATTTTAAAAAAGTGGATAGAATTTGCTCAGAAGGTGAACTTGGAAAGTGAATAAAATACTGAAATCATGTCTTGAATCATACTGTAAAAGAGAATATGTAGCATAAGAGCTTTGGTGGAAAAGGAGGATAGGAAGTAACTATGAAAACATATCAATAATCTGCAGAGATGGAAGCAACGTAAAATAAGGAAGAAGGAGAAATATCTGGAGTTAGAACGTAGATATAGGGTCGTGAAAAAGGGGTTAAATGTAGTTCTTAAATAGCTGAAACAAATTGTAGCTAAAGCTACAAAAATTAAGAGAGGTATGATCAAAGAATTGCACAATATAAAATCAATAGAGTGTTCCAACGGGATCAGAAAAAGTTTTATAAGCAGCTAAACAGAAACGTTAACCGTGGGAAACTTGATGCTGAAGAAAGTAGGATGTTTTGGAGTAATATCTGAGTTAACGGAAAGAGCCATAAGAAAGATGCTGAATATTTGAAGAAATTAAGATCGGAGAAAAATGGAGTGAAACAGAATGCTATAAGAGTAACACCTGAATTGGTGAACGAGTAGACAATAAAGGTTCTAAACTGGAAATTCCCGAGCCCGGACGGGGTATAAGTGTACTGGCGGAAAACTTTCCCAGCATCACACGAAAGATTAGATATGCAAATTGATAAAGTGGTCAGTAACAGAGTGGAAATCCAGAAGTGGATGACTAAAGGGAAAACCGTTATTTGCCAAAAGAACCCTGGTAAAAGTAATGCAGTGGATAATTACCAGCCAATATCCTATTTACGCCTGATATGGAAGTTGATGAGAGAAATATCTATTTGTATGCATGACTTCCTTGAAATGAATACAAGCTGGATATTACAATTCCCAGTGATTCAGTGACTGTTGTTCTGGAACCAGACATTATTGTAGTTAACAAAATGTTGAAGGAGACCAAGATCATAGATATTGCCATATCTGTGGTGTACGAGTGGATGACCAAAAACTGGAAAACATTGAAAAACACCTGCCAGCCAGCAAAAGACACAATGGCACGAATGTGAGCAATAAGAAAAGTAAGTCATCCAAGTAGTTTTGGGGACACTGGGAACAACAACTTGGTTTATGAAATTTGCTGGTGAAATTGGGAGTAACGTGAGGGTAGAACATGCTTTACTGTGGACAGCGAGGATTTTGACACTGGTAATTGGATGATAAATATCGTGGAAACAGACCCTGTATGCTGGAGCAAGTGAAATCGAGAGCTTTGAGAAGTGAAATATGGAGTAACAAAAAATGATGATGATGATGATGATTACGATTACAATTTTATCACAAAATTAAATTTTTGTGCAAAGGCCAGTAATTTTAGAGGGAATTGGCCGATTACATTGCCTCCCCACCAAAACTTGATTAATAATAAGGAGGAAGGGAAGGAAAATAAAAGTATTGTTTGTGCTTCCTTCAATTTTACTTAGGATAATGATATTCAGAAATATTTTATAATGATTAGAGAACGTAGCATTGTTTTTCAGAATGTTTAATCAAACAGTATTTCATTCTATTCACGTGCCCGCACTTTTTTTTTTTTTTTGTCTTTCATTTTTTCTTAATCTTTTAGCTCAAGAATTTTTAAGAATATACGTATATATTATTATTTATTAACTATGTACTTATTATACTTATTATATAACTTTAAAATTATGCACCGAATAATGTAGCGGAAGCAAAGATGAGACTTAAAACGGGGAAATTTTACAACAACCAAAATTTGAATACATTTCAAATGCAAATTAGACTAGAATTTAGTATTGTAATTTAAATGTCATTTCTTTCGTTAAATCGCATATACAGATAACGGGAAACTATATTCGATTGCATGGAAACTAATGCTTCTTAATTTTATCAAACTCTGGACGATGAAAGACAAAGCTGGAGCAGGTTACTATTTCTACTACTTCATAGCTTTGAGTTAAACTGATATGAATTTAAAGATTTAATTATGTATGAGTTATCTGATTGCCTTATGAATACCATATTAATTGAATACTCAAACTGTCATATATCATTTGTAATTAAACGTGTAATATAACTCTTAATTGCGACAAGAATGTATGTTTAAAAGTGTATTTGGGTATAGAACCACTGTAACGAGTCTATGGAGCGATATGGCGCTACAATCCAAGAAATTTTAATAAAATCTGCAAAACATTTTTCATAGCAATGTATAACATATTGTGTATTCAATCATTAAAACTACGTATATCAAATATATATAGGATGTTATTGACAGTACAAGGACAGTAATTTGTGTCACTTGGTCCTTTTAAAACATTGTCACTTATATTACCTCATCAAAATAATAAATCTATTCTCATATATTTCTCTCCGGAAATAAATATTATGTCACTGGTAACATGTCACATCAAAATCAATAAAGATATACACGTTGCTTTTTATGATCACAGTTAATCCTACAGATAATACATAGCTAGGAAGGTTGTCTTAAGTGGTCAAACAGGTTTCGGACATTAATTATTAAAAATATGCATAACATATATTTATACATTCAACCATACACGCGCGCACTCACACGCACGCGCATACACACACACTTATGCACACAAAATGGTGTCCCTCTCTCTTTCTATCGCTCGCTCTCTCTTCCTATATATATATATATATATGTGTGTGTGTGTGTGTGTGTGTGTATATATATATATATATATATACATATATAAAAGATCAAAATAAGCAACAAGGATATCCACAGGTAATGCAGTACGATCGTTTCATGCAACTCCATTTAATTAAACAATGCATTCATTTCATTACATCAATTTAAAATGTAGAGCAATTTTCAGCTGCGCAAAGACATAGAATTTAATTAAATTAGAAGGACACATTAGTATAATTTTACCCAAAATCTCCAAGAGGATAAGGAGATAGACAAAGAACATGTTTTACCAACAACATCACAGTTGTAACTGAAAATTTCAGTTGAAACTGTGATGTTGTTGGTAAAACCGATTGACATATAAACACTCTGAAATAATCTGACGTGAATGCCAAGGAGTACAGCACGTTGTTCCCAAATTTCTGGCAGAGTGAACTGCGTCATAGTGTTATCTCACAGACGGTGTCCAACTAACCCTACTATACTGTATAGTCGACAAAATAAAAAGCAAACAATGCGCGTGCACGAAATTACAAACATAATGTGGCGACAATTTACCCATCACACCTTGCATGTGCGTATATATATATGTGTGTGTGTGTCTGTGTGTGTACATATATATATATATATATATATATATATATATATATATATATATTGATTATCTAATTAGAAAACAATGAGAAAAGTTGTTGAAATAAGAGTAATGTAGAAGATATTTTAAACCTTCATATTCAGAGCAACAGCTACAGTTTTCTTCATCCATCCCGACAATCTTATGTTGTCTTCCTATGAATGGAGATTTGCTTAGTTTCTATAATAAATTCGACATTATCCTAAATGAAAAGTAATAATCCTTTTAAATCTATTGAATTTTTTTTAAATATCATAGGTGCAATTTAAACCTGAATTACTAAGAAATCATTTGGAAGCTTGGTAAAAATGAAAACAGATGATATAAAGAAATCATAAAGTAATTTAAAAAATAACCTTTTTCGATACTTCAAAGGATTGAATTTTAAATATTCTCACTAAATTTAATTTCTACCGCTTGATATTTATGAAGTGCAATTCATAGTTGCTTTAATGCGTCTATTTAATGCTGATACAAATATATTTACGTCAGAAATATACGCACTATCAAATGTTCATTAATATTTTACACACAACACACTACAGACGAACGATTGTATAATACAGAATATAATGCTGACTGGAAAGCTATTTTTGTTAGAACTTTCACTTTGAATTCTCGTTCAACAAGTGTAAAAAGATTTCAAAGAAAATGTCAATACCTATTTGCACATACTAAATAATAGCGAGATGTTGTCAACTTTCTGGGTGTAATTTCAAAATGAAGTTGGTTTTATTCAAGAAGATTTCAGCATTTAGTTTCTATGTTCTGTTGCGTCAGTGTGCTGTAAATGTCTCTAATTTGGTGATTTCAAAAATTTGATCTGCTGTCAAATTTACGTAACACATTACGATTAACTGAAAAAAACCATACGTGTATATATACATAACAACATCATGCCTGCCTATATATATATCTATATATATATATCAACGCTGGTTGGCCTGGTGCTTACAGAGAGAAGATGCTACTTTTGGCTCCGTGAATAGAAAAAAGAACAAAAAGAAAAATTGTCACGGTTAGTCGATTTTTGACCTCCGAGCTGAGTAAGAATTTACTGTGCGTTTTCTTTTTTCAGTAGGTTTCTGCCTGGCTTTGGGGCGATTTTGTCTGCCTTGGCGGCTTTAAATTATGGCTCGCTCTAGCGAGCAAAAATATTGTGTTCTCATTGCCATAACGGTGAACTGAGAATTTTTTGAAAACTTCTTTGGAGTAAAATTCTGTGTGGCGTTCTTTTTTTTTTCGCCAAATAACTTGTACATCCAGATCTAACAGACAAGCAGAACGCTTTGTCGTTACGTTCAACAGAGCCCTAAGAACGGCGAATAAGGAAGTCTCAGATGAGGTTGCTCTACAACAATTCCCAAGTGTATTCTGAGTGACCCCGAATCCAAACATACCAGCAGGTATGTCACCAGGTATGTCAATAAAATCAGTCTTCGACAAACTGTTACTTGGTGAGAAAAGAAAAATTGCATAATATTTCAAAATTGATGTCAATGTATTTGTTAAGGCATATAAGAACGGAAAACAAAGTTGGAAAGACGGAATAATTACCAAAAGCCTAGAAAAAATGCTATATTTGGTAATAGGAAAAAAAAATTGGTATACAAGACACATAAATCAGCTAAGAACGATTCGTTCAGAGCGAACCCAAGAGAATGGAAAAACCAATGATACTTTTCAAGTACCATCGCAACTACAAATAATTGAACCCAGATCCGCAAACAAAAGAAGAAGAAATTATATGGAGTAAATATTTGTAACTGAAAAAAAACAAGGGTGGTGAGGTGATGTAAATATCATTAAATCCTTAAAATCCTTTAAAATGTTTTAGCCCGAAGGCTGCGGCCATGTTAAAAAAAATAAATAAAATTACAATCCATGAGAAGAAAACTTTAAAAGGGAAGATGTTATTGGGATAATAATAATAATAATAATAATAATAACAACAATAAATGAGGCCCCTGTATGAAGATTAGTGGTTAAAATAGATAAATATGTTTTTTAATGAAAATTTGATAATAATTTAACCTTATTTGAAAAGAAAATTTCAAACGCTACACCGAATCGCTTGTCAAATGGTTTTATAGGAAGCGCGCCCGACAGTTTGCTGCCAGCCTGATGGCAAAAAATGTTCAAATGGCAGAATATCTTCCCCGAATGCGAACCTGGAAGGTTACTTAAACGGGATTTGTCCCAAATTAAGCCCCCAAATTTCACCACCACCACGACCAGAAAATCAAAAAAGTAAAAGAACTAAATGGAACCGGGAAGAATATAAAGAAGTAATATATGCTTATTACTTTGCATTAAGTAGGCCAACCCAAGAGAAACACACCACAAACTCCTACAGAATTTAGAGGAGCCGGATTCCAGCTAGCAGACCAAACCTGGATGAAAACAGATTAGCAAATGTTAGAATATAAAGCAAGACATGACAGAGTCGGCCAGTATTTACATTGGACAAGATGTCGGTATTATAAAATCAAAACCGCTAACAAATGGTATAAACACCATCCTGAAGCTGTGACTGAGGGAGAAAATGTGTCGATTATATGGGACTTCCCCGTGCAGACCGAAAAAACAAAGAAAGCTAATAAACCGATATTATTATAAAAGATCAGACAAAAAAGATGCGTTTATTATTTGACATGAGTATTCCTTGCGATCACAATATAGCGGCGAAAGAATTTGACAAGATCAGTAAATATAAAGACTTGCTAATAGAAATTGAAAAAATATGGCATCTCAAGGCGAGTACAGTACCAGTGATTGCAGGATCTCTAGGAATGATAAAAAAAGGTACTGAAACCTATTTGAAAATGATACCAGGCTTACCATCCCTACAGGAAGTGAAAAAAATCGTATTAACTTGAACGGCTCATGTACTGAGAAGAGCATTATCGCTGTGAAAACAACATCCATCCATGAATTTATTTATTTATTAATTTTTAAATACATATTTTACGTGTGAATTTGCGTGTGTAATCTGGGAATGCATACAATGAGCTTTTCTGCCCTCGGTGTAGGGAAAACACCCGGCGAGAAACGGAAGAAAATTTGAAGAAAGAAGGAAAATAATAATAATAATAATAATAATAATAATAATAATTACTATTATTATTATTATTATTATTATTATTATTATTATTATTATTATTATTATTATTATTCAGTAGTTTTATTTTTATAGCGTGCTTTCACTTCACTACCGAGCGCAGCTCTGTGTGCCTTGGGTATGTGCTGTGATTTGTTGTGATGCTCTGATGGTTATTGTATGGAAAGTGTTCTGCGTAGGATGTGTGCAGTGCCTAGTAGTGCAATTTTCTGTATGTTATATGTGTTTGTAAGTCCTGGTGTTTTTGTTATGTATTTGTCTGAATATTTTTTTATCATGCCTAATGCACCTACTATGATAGGAATTGTTTCTGTTTTCAGGTTCCACATTCTAGTTACCTCTATTTCCAGGTCTTTGTATTTTGAGAGTTTCTCCATTTCTTTTAGAGACACGTTGTCATCTGCCGGTATTGATACATCAATTAGAAAGCATTTTTTTTCTTCATGATCTCTGACAACTATATCTGGTCTGTTGGCCTTAATTTCTCTATCTCTATTATTATTATTATTATATTATTATTATTATTATTATTATTATTATTTATTATTATTATTATTATTATATTATTATTATTAATATTATTATTATTATTATTATTATTATTATTATTATTATTATATTATTATTATTAAACACCCCTCCCACATGACGAGTGGTTTGTGCTTGTCTTACAAATACTGTGACGTAGGAAGTCGGGTCGTCGAGAAGTCAGCGACGTCGGTCATAGATAGTCGTGTCTCTACTGCTATACCGAAGTGGACGTTATAACAGTCCGGTGTTGGATTACATCAATATAATACAGTGATACTCGCAGTAGAAGTTTAATTCGTTCCATGACCGAACTCGTTTTATGATTTACTCGTTTTACAAATCAAGTTTCCCATTGAAATTAACTAAAATACAATTAATCCGTTCTAGCCCCACCCCACCCCAAACCACCCAAAAAATTTTTATGGGTTTTAAAACAGAAACGGTATAGTTACAAGTAAAATGACAATTATTAAAAAAATGGAAAAAAATATGTAAACTGGTTTTATTAACTGAATTACCATAAAGATTTGTGCGCGAGGTGGCGAAGGAGAGGGAAGGAGGAGAATTACTGTTTGGAAGGGGTTTCGCCTTCCATTAAGACTTCAGGAAGAACAATTTCTTGTCTTTTTCTCTGTCATTTGGCTTGATTTAGGCTTTTTTGACACACTTTCTCCACTTTTTACATTTACATGTCGTTTCATTAGAGGCATATCAAGAGAAGTCTGTTTTCCAAACTGTTACGAAAATACACCAGAGCAGTGTCATTAAATAAAGCAGCTGCCCGACCTGTAGCTACTTTTTCAGGATGATATTTTTCTACAAATTCAGAAACATACTGCCACTTTGCCAACACTGCCTTTATGTCACTCGTAGAGATAACATTCCCCGCTACACTGTCCTCTTCCACCACATCTAAATGCTGCTGTTCCTGAAGCTGCTGGAGTTCATTTATCGTTAGCTCCTTTGAATGTTTTTCGACGATATCGTTAATATGTCATTCAACCTCAAACTCATGGACTTGTCAAGAGACATAATCTCTTCGACTACAGGTATCTCAGACTCAAACCCCTCGAAGTCTCTTTCGGATACGCATTCAGGCTACAGTTTCCTCCATGCAGAATTCAGCGTTCTTCTCATTACAGCCTGCCAGGACATATCGATGATTTTTAGGCAGTTTACAATGTTCTAGTGCTCCTTCCAAGTTCAGGAAGGGTTAGATTTGTATTTCTGGTAACTTCAAAGCACCGATAAAACAGGTGCTTGGTGTACAATTTCTTAAAATTAGAAATGACCTGTTGGTCCACGTGCTGCAAGATGGAGGTGGTGTTACGTAAAAAGTACAGAAACTTTATAAATTCACTAGCAGAGATACCCGGCGATGCCTTGTTACATTCAATTGAAGAATTATACTTTTCTGTTATATTTTCTGTAATGAACTGGAATATCTATGTTTCGAATTTCATCAAAATTGCAGTTGAGGGTTATTTCCCTCTTTACATACCCCCAAAAAATTGTAATCGTGCCACATGTATCCCATATTACTGATTTTTATGCGCATATTCCAAAATTCCAGTCTTATTGAACCTGTTAAAAAGATTTTGCTCCTGAAAAATGAAGGTCATGGAGCTCTAAAATGTGAGAGTTAAGGTCCCTTTTGGGGGTGGGCATCTTAATGTCAACCAGAGAAATTGAATTGTTGAGAATCTTTTTAACTTGGGTCTTATATCTATTGTTTGAATTTCTTTGAAATAGGAAATATATGTTTGTAAAAGAGAACAAAGCTACAGGAAACCAAAAGACGAATGATCACAATAAGCAGTCAGTTACCCTACCCTAGTCGTTACCACTCCCAATGTAGGATTCCTCACCATTCGGTGACAGGCATAGCCGTAAGATGCATTACGAATCTATAGCAATTGGATTTCCAATTGGGTGTTATATAGATAGATAGATAGATAGATAGATAGATAGATAGATAGATAGATAGATAGATAGATGAATAGATAGATAGATAGATAGATAGATAGATAGATAGATAGATAGATAGATAGATAGATAGATAGATAGATAGATAGATACAAACACATATACAAAGATAAATTGATAGATAATGAGTGGGCAAACAAAAGTATGAGACTCAGCCTAGTGCTTTTTTTATGTTGATAAGCCTGGTACTTATTCTATTAGTTTGTTCTTGTGAAACCAGTAAGTTATATGGATGTAAATAAATGAATAGCAGTTGTGAAGCAGTGATGAGAAACACAAAGACACACACATAGACTTACATATATATATGATTGGTTTGTTTCAGTTCCTGTCTATGAAATCCATATATATTGTTGTTGGCATCCTTTTTGTCTCGGGAGACAATGGAGTTGTGCATAAAATAATCTAGTCCAGCTTTTACATTTCATGTCCTAATACATCTCCTGCTCTGGCTGTGTAGTCCTATCCTGGACAAACACTCCCTCTGGCAGGTGCCGCAAATGTAGCGAAGACTTTGCCTGGCTGGTTGTAATGTTATAGTTTCTTGTTGACGTCTTTCCTTGTCTTTCCATTTCTCCTCCCTCTCTATATCACTCCTTTGTGTTTCCTCTTTTACGATACGTCGCCAAACTCCACGGTCGCTGGCAACTGCTTCCCAGCTACTAATATTGATGTTGCAGGCATTCATGTCCCTTTTGCAAACATCCTTGTATCTAAGAACGGTCTTCCCACAGACCTAGTGCCCCTAGCAACCTCTCTGTTGAGTATGTCCTTGGGGATTCTGCCATCTTCCATACGGCTAACATGCCCAAGCCATTTCATACGTCTTTGTGCGAGGAGTGCAAACATGCTTGGTATTCCTGCTTGCTTGAGGACATCTTTGTTGGGGACATGATTCTGCCATTTGATGCGAAGGATTTTCCGGAGGCAGCGCAGGGGAAATATATTTAGGCGACGCTCTTGGCGTGTGTATGGCGTCCATGTCTCACTTCCATACAGTAGATTTAGACATGCCTGGTAAATCTTCATTTTTGTGGTCTTGGTCAGCTTATTGTTGTCCCATGCCCGTTTGGAGAGTTGGGCCATCACAGCAGCTGCCTTGCCAATGCGTATACTGAGCTCAGCATCAAGGGATAGGTTGTAGGTGACGGTAGATCCAAGATAGGTAAACTTCTCCAAATCTTGTAGTCTGTGGTCTCCAATATGTATGTTTGGGATGTCCGATGTAGCCTGACCCATGATGTTGGTCTTCTTGGGGCTGATAACTAAGACAAATTTGTTACATGCTTGCTCAAAACAGTTGATGAGCCTTTGGAGGGCTTCTTCTGTGTGTGATACCAGAGCGGCATCATCAGCAAATAGCATCTCCTTGATCAGAACGCTTCTGATTTTGGTCTTGGCACGCAGTTGCGAGAGATTGAACAGTTTCCTGTCACTTCTACTGTGCAGAAACACTCCATCATCTGATGTCTCAACGACATGTGACAGCAGGAGCGAGAAGAAGATGCCAAATAATGTAGGAGCAAGGACACAACCTTGCTTTACCCCGTTTTTGATTTGGAAGGCGGCTGATGTTGAACTATTGTGCTGTATGGTGCCTTGCATATCATCATGGAAAGATTTGATGATCATCAGCAGCTTTGGTGGACATCCGATTTTTTGGAGCAGGATGAAGAGGCCTTTTCTACTTACCAAGCCAAAGGCCTTTGTCAGATCAATGAAGGGCATATATAATGGCATTTTCTGCTCTCTGGACTTCTCCTGAAGTTGGCGTATGGAGAATATCATGTCAATAGTTGATCTGCTTCTTCTAAAGCCGCACTGCGATTCTGGATAAATTCGAGAAGCAAGCAGTTGCAGCATAGACAGGATAATGCGAGCAAAGGCCTTTCCAACAGTGCTTAGAAGAGCTATTCCATGGTAATTGTTACAATCACCACGGTCACCTTTGATTTTCTAAAAATATCTCTTATTTCACCATGGCAGCTGTGAATTGGTCATCATACCTTACCTGTTTCTGTGTTTATTACTTACCCGATGATGGCGGGGTTTTTATCATGCAATCTAAAATGCACCAATAGAATACTACCGAAACAGTTGTGAATTTTAAACTCTGCTTTTCTTCTTTTTCTTCTTCTTCTTCTTCTTCTTCTTCTTCTTCTTCTTCTTCTTCTTCTTCTTCTTCTTCTTCTTCTTCTTCTTCTTCTTCGTCTTCTCCTCCTCATTCGTCTTTTTCTTCTTCTTCTTCTTCCTCTTCTTCTTCTCATACACACACACACACACACACACACACACACAACACACACACACACATATATATATATATATATATATATATATATATTATATATATATATATATATATATATATATATCTTTAAAGTGTTTCAGCTTTAAAGCTGTGGTCATGCTTGGGCGTTAGCTGTACTACAGCATAATTTGAAAACTCCTCTGATATGTGGCATTTGGTGAATGAGGGAGTTTGACGCCGTTGCCTTTATCTGTGTTTCCTGCCGTGAAGTAGGCTCATCTTGAATCCTTGACAATAGGAGATCCAGTTTTGTTTTGAAGCCACCTACATTCACACCATGCAGGTTTCTCAGGAATTTTGGAAGGATATTGAAGAGTTGTGGGCCCATGAAACCCAAGCTGTTTCAGTATCTGATCTTGTATTTTGATGGGGATGCTGGGATTTTTAGCACTATGCAGTGGTATCCCGTTCTGCTGTTTGTGTAACTTACAATGCCAGCGTTTTGTACAAGGCCTTCCAGGATTTTCCAGATGTCTATCACTGCATATTTTTCCCATCTTCACTCCAGATCTCTCCCAGTAGCTGATACGTTGCATTGAGACTGTTTTCTTTGTATAGCTTCGTTGGATTGCTTCGAGCTCCGCCGTTAATTTTATTTTGTGTAGTGAGCAGCAGTCCAAGCGGCTGAGGATATATGCCCTCCAAAGGACCATCATTATCTCCTTTTCTCTCGTTTTGAAAGTTTGGAGGATCCAGCCAGCCAGCCGTCTGCATTTTATTGCCAAATATATAATATGCACCTGGAAAGATGCATCATTGCTCATGTCAATGTCCAGGTCAAGCACCGATTTTGATTCAGGGATTGTAATCCCTCCTGGACCAGTGTGGCCTATCTTCATGATGTTCAGCTTTATGTGCTGGTAGCGCAGGGCTTGGAATTTTCCTGAATTCAGCTGCATGTTTTTGTCCTCAGCCCACCTATATAATGCATCCAACTCCCGTTGCCGATGCACAATATTTCCAGAATTTTGCATTGTCTGAGAGACTTTTGTGTCATCTACATAGCTAGCTAGCAGGGGTGGCTATCTGAGAGGGCCTCTATGAATAGCAGGGGGTTTAAGACGGTGCCTTGTGGAACACCACTTACTGTGTTTCCACCACTGCCTGACATCTATCTTTTAGAAAGTCGTGTAGGCACTCTCCAAGTTTTCCGACTATACCGAGATCATGCAGTTTGTTAAATATCATACCATGGTCGACTTTATAAAAGTCACATCATCACTTGAGTCATTTAGCAGCTGTTTTAATACCCAGTCGTATTGTTGCAAAAGATGTGTCAGGCAGCTTCTACCTGGTTGCAATCGATGATGGGTGTCAGTCAACAAGTCATTTTCCTCGAGGAATGCGATTAGTTTATGCAGACTATACGTTCCATGACTTTGCTGATGTTTGATGTCAGAGAGATAAGCCTATAATTTTAACATCAACTCTGCTTCCTCCTTTATGGATAGGGTATATTATTCCTTCCTTTAGTTTGTCAGGGGGCTTCCTACCTGCAAGAAAACTGAAAAAGAAGCTGCAGCGGTTTTGCAAGGGCTCGTTTGCACGATTTGAGGTTTGCTGGGAATCCATCAGGGCCACCAGCTGAGTTTGTGTTAACCTCATCTATGGCCAATTTTACATCTTCTTTAATATTGATGTAATTAATTTTCGCCACTTTGGTTACAGGTAAAGTGGCAAAGAATTCTGCTGGTTTGCGTCCAAGAGGTGTAGTGAACACACTTTGGAACAGCTCGTTCAGTATTTCACTTACCCTCAGGTTTACTGAGAGGGAGCCTTCTTTTCGGAAGAGAGGTCCTATCTTGTGGAGTACTGAGGTTGTTTCTTTAGCAAAATTAGAGAAAACTTTAGGGTTCGACTTGATATTTTCTATAACGCAAGCTTCCTTATCTGCTCTCTCTCTCTCTTTCGTGAGATTGATGCAGACTTTTCTCAATCTCCAACAGTACTCCCGCCAGGAGTGACTTCTCACCACTTTTGGGGTGCTTGCTCAGTCGGTTCACAATCTTTGTCCGTCGTCTCATAAGACTCTTCCTTTCCCTAGGGATCCTGTTTTGTATGTGTTAGCCATGCGCTCTCGAACGGATTTTGTCAGATATGGCTCGCATTATGGATATGAAATATTTGTTTCATGTCAATGTCTGGTCAATCCTAAATGGCAATTCCTGTTTGAGGATCTCTTTCTCAATCAACTCCCAGTTTGATTTATGAAAATTCAGGTTGGAGAGATTCGGGGTACTTTGTATAGGCTTTATGCCTGTAGGGGCTTTTGGTCCACAGATAGACATCTCTATTATGTTGTGATCCGAGACTAGCCTCGGTGTCACTTTAACATTATGAATAATGTCAGTATTGTTTGTGAAGCAGAGATCCAGTATATCATTTGCTCTGGTTGGTTGCAGCACAATTTTCTCCATGAAAGAAGCATTGGTAAATAGAGCAGATTCTCCGCTTGCGCTAGCTGGTGCTGTGTTATTGCTGGGGGGCCAGATGATCCCCCAGGACATCCCACACTGGGGAAGTTAAAACCACCCAAAAGGTATACACGGACATGTTGTTCCAGTTTAGTGAGAGCTTCTCCTATCTTTGCTAAGCAGTCCTCAAACTTACGTGTATGATTTGGAGAATCAGGTTGGTGATATGTAGTACATATGACAATATTAAGTTTCTTATGTGTACAATTTGAGTGTCATACACTGAATTTGAATATGACAGTAGGATTTGAGAGGGGAGATCCTCTCGGATGTACACAGCAACTCCACCCATAGCTCCGTTCTGTTCTATCTGAGCGTGATATATATACATATGTGTGTGTGTGTGTGTGTGTGTGTCTGTGTGTGTGTGTATGTGCGTGTGTGTGAATGTGTATGTCTCTCTCTCTCTCTCACTCTGTATATATATATATATATATATATATATATATATATATATATTATATTTTACTCGATTGCTTGGAAGTGCTCAGGTCGAATACGAGGCGTTAGATATTGTATAACTTGGTATAAGAAGAGACAAAAATTTAGATAATCATTTATGCTTTTTGTTTAAATCAACATAATAAATACATAAATACATACATACGTATAACATGAAATTACAAGACAAGAAATGTATTTAGAAAGAAATATAAGTTATATGCAGTAAAAATGTACATGAAAAGGGTAAATAAATAAAGGTTGCTATATCGATTAGAAATCGTACTAAATTTAAATTTAAGGTTAAAGGACGTTGAAATAAGGATTAAAAGTTATAGAATACATCGGCAGTAGTAGGAAATCCTAATTATGGATTTAAAATTTTAGAAGAATTCTGAAGAAATGTTTTATAGTGGGTTATAACGTCAATATGTAGCAATTCGACAGCCGTTTCTGGAGTCCATTAGTCAGCTGGTATAAATCCTTTAGATTCATACTGACATGTCCACTTTATCAGGAATAAGTAAATAGATAACTAATCAAGTTCGAAAGGAAGGCAAAAAAGGAAATGTTTGGTTACATTGCGTTAGTCGTCGGTTACTCCATCAGATAGTAATCACTTTTATGATGATTCACACTTACCTATGAAGAATGATGTGAGAATAATAAATAGAAGGTCGATTTTCCAATAAATTCTGGGAAAAATTACTAATAGAGGAAGAAGCAGGGCTGCCAAATGCTTCATTCCTTATATCTCATCCTATAAAGTTTCATAAAAGATGAGTGAAATTTATGAGTACATGAATGATTGGTATCAGAGAATTTATTTAATCTGCCCGAATTGTATGGTTTTAGAATAATGTATGAGTCTCTAATGCATAAATTGCATTTGTTATTTGCTAGTATAGACCAAGAAATCTTATGATTAATCATGTTATTCCTTAAATTATGTATATATGTGGCTAGAGTAGTATAATTTTTATATTTAATGTTTGTAAATGAATTTAAATGCGTTCTATATCTTATTTTTTAATTCAAAAGTACTACCTATATATGTTCTAGCCTGATACTTATCTGATACTACTGTACATTCATATACTACATTTTTACGGAGGCAGAATCCTTCAAGCAGACATAAATCTTCATATGGCCCAATGAAAAAAATTCTTAGCAATGCAATAACAGCAATAGTAAAGAACTCAAAGCTAACACATCATATTTCATGAAAAGAGATACGTGTATTAATACCAGCAGAATAAACTAAACAATAATTGTAGTAGTCACTAAGTTGGTATTCCCTCATATCTACTCGCAAAAGATCGTGTAAGTATAAACAATCATGAAAAATATTCAAACAGTTTTGGAAAATAGATGAAAAATTTTTGTAAATGATTTCACCTCCAGATCCGAAAGGCTGGTGTCGTCAGTAGTTTGAACTTTTAAATTATCCTGTATTTTCGAGCATTTGGTTTTAGATTTTTATTTAGTATATGCGGTGATCACTTATGTATGTGTATTTTTATGCTTTATTGACGTATGTTTTCTTTTCAATCTAAAATTGAAATAACATTGGATCGATTGATATCAAATCCATAGCATCACACTCATTCCTTTCATAATGTAATTTTTAGCAGGAAGAATTAGCGTGAAAGGATGAATTTATATTTAAAAAATGTTGACTCCCGGCTAACTAATCAAATAGCGCAGAATAACATTCGTTTGTTGTTATAAGAACATTTCATGTCACCAAAGAGCTATGACAAGAGAAAAATCATTAATAATTAGTTGTAAATTTACTCCCTTTAGGTAAACATCAACTGTTTTAATAAATACTCAAAACTAATTAGATAAAAGAATATATTTGATTAACGACGAAATATATTTCGGAAATTTTGTATGCGTGTGTGTATACGAGTGTGTGTATATATGTGAGTGTGTGCGTGTGTGACTTCGTGTGTATGTACGTGCGTGTGTGTGTCTGTGCGTGTGTGTACGTGATGATTTCTTTGTACTTGAAGGCAATTTCTAATATAATTTATAGGTCACAATCAAATATTCATGGGTAAAATATTTTAAGTAAACGAACTCTGATTACTTGCGTTGATAAGAAATATAATTTCTTGAATACTCCGATGTGTAAATTCAGGGCGAAGAAATTGTCTAACTAACCCTAATTTTCTTGTATTTTTTAAGGAATATTCCACAAAAGAAGGCTCGGAAACACCTCAGAGGGTGTTAGTAGAAGAGTATCAAGGATTCGACAGAGAGAACGGTAATGCAAACAGAAGGTTGACCAGAAAAGATGGGGAATGGATGTTGCGCCCCTTACTATGAACTAATGGCATCCCAAGTTTATAAATTTTGATTGGTTAATAATTCCATTTGTACTAAATAATTTTTCCACTAGATTTTCTCTAGTTCTTAGACTGAACTTTTATTGATAACGTAATATGCAACCTGATCCAAATACTGATAGATTGTATGTAAAAATGATCAATAAATATGGAGTAACACGTAATCGGTTCTAAACTCTAGGCGCAAATCATTTGTAATTACAGAGATCCCGTTTAAGAAGCTTTCATTTATATTTAAAATATTTGAATATATATTGTTAAACATTTATTAATTAATTAACGACTGATCTACGGAACATAAGAATAATTAAGTGAATCACCGAAACGTTGTCACATAAAAAATGTTGAAAGCCGCTTAATAATCATGATGAATAACGCTGTAAATTCATTCAAAATTTTGGTTTTCAAAGATAGATAAGTAGATAAATAGCTAGATATTTATCAATAATATATCATGCTAATCATAGTTTTAAAATAATAATATATCATACTAAACCTAGTTTTAAAATATATATATATACACACACAGAGATGTTTATGTATATATATATATATATATATATATAGTTTGATTCAAATTCGTAGGTAATATTGGGTTTCAAGCGTGATGCTAGTCATCAGCCATTTTGAATTTGAATGTCAGAAGTTGGGGATCTTTTCAGTTTGAACGGCAGTTTTTAACATAATTTCTAGGTAACTAAAGCATTTTAAACTTCGTATACTGGTAGAATGTGTTTATAAAACATCATTTTCTCTTGGCTTTATTGAGAAAATTCTATAGTTTGTAACATATTTCGTCTTTAATTTCTTGCATTTCGGCAATTTTAACCAATCACTGACCGTCCATTGAGGTGAAAGCATTCTGTGTCGCATGAATATGTCCCTCCTTTAAGAAACAGATTGGGTTTATTTACATTTGTGAAGAAAAATAGATACCCTTCCCCCACCCCTAACCCTAACTAACCGTAAATCTAAAATAGATTACAATGCAATAGATCGATACTAGGATCATAATTATGGATGACAAATTCATATGACACCGAAGTTGATTGTCATTACAGTCAGGTGAGCTGTGATTGGTCGAGGAAGGTCATACGGTGGCGTGGTGTGATTTTGGTATATGTTAGTTGGAAAAATCGCATGGCGAACAGGAAATTGACCAAGTAGAGGCCAGGAAATAGAGCACGTGGCGATTAGAAATCGGTCAGGTTGTTGGGGTTGGGGGAGTTGAGAAGGGGTAGCAGGTGCAAGTATATAGCTCTATATATGGGTATGCATATGCGTTCATATAGGTTTGCCTGCATGCGTACATTGATGCGATTGTTCGCTTTTGTACATGGGCGCGCACGCTCACGTCTGCACATACACACGCGCACACACATGCGTATTCTTTAATATGTAAATGTGTATATTTGCATGCTTGTACGCATGCATACCAGTGCATGCATTCGCACGCGTGTGTGCGCTAGTAAACACACGCAAAAGAAGCGTTGGAGATTGGTAAGCGTTGAGAATTGGTATGGGATTGATGTGTGGCGGTCCTGCACATGGGATTGGTTGGTAGTGGTGATCTTGGTACAGGCGATACAGAGTAGCAGCTGGTGCTAAGGTAGTATAGCCAAAGCATCGTTGTAGTGGGTGGGCAACCCGATTAAAGATCTCCACGTTGGCTGAGGGTTTAGACACCCGTTTAATTACAGAGCAAGGGTGAGCTCTTGTGGATACATACCGTTTCTTCATTAGGCTTCCTGTATGGGTAATATTTGCCCGTAGGCATTCATATGGCTTGAGATAGCCAAGAGAGCCGACCTATGTGGGTCGGCATGTCTCTTGAGGGTATCCAAGATGTATAACCTGACCAATTTTCTCTTTTCTCTGTTTATACTTATCTAATAAGAATAATATAATATATCTAATAATAATAATAATTGATTCCGTTGTATGCATATACATATGTATATAAATATACGGATATATATTTATATATATGTATGTATATGTAAAAGTGTGTATTATATGTATTATAAATATTAATAACTTAACCTTATGAACTTTCAAAACTCTCTGACGAAGCCCAGAAGCATACCCAATTTTTTCTACCAAATACTTCAGTTCACTGAAGAGATGGAAGTAAAGTGGGGTGCTGTGACCTCCTTGCTGAAACAGCTGTAAGAAACTATTCTACTTTCTATGTTCTACGTTATATATTTTAATAAGTACTAATATTTTTTTTATATATGTAAAGCATAATCAGTTATACATGTATGTATATTATTATAATTGTCTTTTAAAAAATAAATCAATAGACATAATATAATGTCTAAAAGTTGATAAATACCACCTCTTGATCCCTTCCATTTTCTTATTGTTATATATATAAACGGCAAAATGTCTGTGAATCTGTGTGTCCTTTATACAAATCCACAGCTTTTCACGTAAACGGTTCGCATTTTCTATGGGCTTTCAAAACTGTCTGAGGGTGGTCGTGAAGATCTTTTCATTTCCCCAGTCATCCCAGAAAGTCATTAAGCGCTGTCAAGTAACAAATCGCAGGGACAGACGCTCACAGTCGCGAGAATACATCTGGGAGAGCCCTGCTTTTCGCATGGGCAACTTTATGTTGCTTCATCCCGCGTTGGAAGTAGGAATGCCCTGTTTGTATATGCCCCTGAGTCTAAAACCTGCAATATCGTTTACAACAAGATTTTCGATAAGCATTTATAAATGCATTGGAATACCAATGCTATCCTCAACGAAAACAATTCTCACTTTGTCAGATGTTTATTAAGTTAGGCTAAAGGGTTAGGTCCCTATTTGTGAAGGCTGTCGGTAAGTTTTGGTAAGTTTCGCTAATGCGGATCTCCAAAGCTACATTCTTCAATGGTCTTTAACCCAATGCAGTCATCCTCCTCCGAAACAAACACGCCTTGCACATCTCCACAGCCAATTTCCTCTACAGCTATGTCATTTAGAACCCCTAGGATAGGTTAGTGATACATCGGGATTAGAAGCTGCCTATTAGAGGCTCCCGAGCCCCCTTCCGTTGAATGCTTAGCTGTGTTCCGAACCTAACCTCCTCCGTTTCAGTAGATCGGGAGCCCAATTAGCCTTTCGGCGAAAAGGCATACCTATTAGGTATGCCTTAGTTAACATTGATGTCTTACGTGTTTCTATGCGTCATGAACTTATAACTATTGACCTTACTGCGTTACTTGCTTCAATGCATCATACTCATAAAATCACTTTGAATGCTGTTCTTTGTGCTCTTCTTGTTCTACCTTTTCGCCGGAATCAGTACTTTTCTTCCCACTATCGCTATTCACTCATAGGATGAGGGGGTTAGCTGAGGGGGTTGGTGTCAAAAGGGCTGGCATGTGCAACTTGATCACTTCTGCCAGTCAAACTCCCAAACCATGCGTTCCCGTCGCAACAGTGATTGCGCAGAACTGGGTTGGGTGTGAAACCAAAACTCAACAAACGAGATTTATGTGTATTTTCAAACTCATGCTTTGGCGGCTAAATTCAAGTTTTTCGTTTTCTTCTGCCTCCTTTTTTGTCCGACTAATGGTATGTGCACGGTCCCGCTAATTTTCCATGATTATGCCGTTCCAGGTGGGAAAATCGAAGTCCAATGAATATTAATTACTCTCATAAAAAGCTCCAAATAGCTCATAAACAACAAAATTGGCCCGGGCTGAAATGTGATAAGAAACTTAGTTCTTGATTTAGTGAGAAATTTTTACTGCGACCCGGCAACTCCGGGTCATAGTGCTAGTGTGTATATATATATATATATATATATATATATATATATATATATATTTAAAAAGGAGATGTGGAACACGAGTTGTGATATATAAAAAAGGAAATGAAGAAAATGGTGACAAAATAATTTAAGTAAGGGAGAGTGTATTTAATTAGGTGAAAGTTCTTTTTTTAACAAAAAAAGAGAAAAATTGGGTTAGAATACAATGTTCATTTTTTGTGAATGATTTCAGTGTATAAGAAAAAAAGTAAGAGTCTTTTACAGTGTTCTGTTTCAGAATAAGATATTTAGTAAAAGCGTGTAATATACAGTTTTTTGTGGAAAAGTTCAATGTCAGATTTCAGTGTAGAATAAAAAAAGTAAGAGTTTACCGGTTGCGCATTTGTTATGCTTATCAAAAGATATTTTGAGTGAGATAGAGTTCCTTTCTGATTGATTTTTTTCTCTTATCTGACATTGAACGTTTCCACAAAAAACTGTATATTACACGCTTTTACTAAATATCTTATTCTGAAACAGAACACTGTAAAAGACTCTTACTTTTTTTCTTATACACTGAAATCATTCACAAAAAATGAACATTGTATTCTAACCCAATTTTTCTCTTTTTTTGTTTAAAAAAAGAACTTCCACGCTCCCTTACTTAAATTATTTTGTCAGCATTTTCTTCATTTCCTTTTTATATATATATATGAAAGTCTATGAGGATTTGAAGTGTAGGTTGATTTTTTTTTAAAGTATATTTTTAAAATGTTATGAAATCTTTTATGAGGATGTTACTAACCTTTTTGGGGAAGAATTTTTGTTTTCTAGTGTGTGAGCGCTTCCGTTAAACCTTTTCAGGGACACGTGCTCTTAAAGAGGAAGTTGTTATTTTTGTGGTTGTAGTAGTATTATTTCCGGTTTATTTTCGGATGCTTGGTTTTAGTCATAAATATTCATTTACTATTGTTGGTTATTTTCGATTTAATTTCGGATTTAGAATTCTTATAAAGTATTCTTCTTTTGCCTTTCGTAGTTGTACATTTTCATCATTTATTTTGTAAAACGGGAATATTTTAAATTTTCCATTTGCACAAATATCTAGAAGTTAATGTATGGGATACTCCCAAAAGATGAATTCATAATTTGTTTATGCACATTTACACTGCTGGTCAGTTTCCTTCCTGCCTCCCTAGTGTAGTTTTCATTGCATTGTGGGCATGAAATTTATTTTGCAATTCATGTTTGCATTCACTTTTATTTCCTTCCCATTCTTGGGCCTTTTGGTTTTCCCTTGCTCAATTAATTCACATGTTCCATAACGGGGGCGGTCTCCAGAGTTCGTTACTTGCATCGTTTTCCTTTTCAAATGTGCATCTCGCTTTGTTAGGTTTCTCTTGAGGTTAAGTGGTTGTCTTCAACTGTTGATAATTTGTGATTTTTTAAAAATTATTCGTTGGAGACATAGTGACTGATGCAGAATTGGAAGGTATTGTTTGGATAAGTGCAGGACGTTGTGGTTTCTAGGATAGTGGGTGACTACAAACGGAATATTTGTATTTGTATTTTTATTTTCACACCTAGCCTGAATGCTTCTCCGTAAGGTTGAGGTCGAGATTTCCTTTGCTTTTGTTATGGCATGTTGAATTAACTTGCTGGAATACTTTTATTTCTGAAGTAGTATATTAAGTTCTACCAGTCATTTCTCTTGTCTAACAGTATCTGTGCTTATTGAGTATATGCGCCTTGCCATATTAAATGGTATGTTCCTTTTTTGCATGGGAAGGGTGGCAAGATCTAAAATCTAAATAGTGGTGAGTGTCTGTGTTCTTGCAGTAGAGGTCAGTTGTAACGGTCTCATTTTCTTTAATTAACAGGATGTCCAGAAAGGGGAGTTTCTTTTCATTCATTTCCATAGTGGATTGGATTGAGACATCAATGCTATTTATTAATTTAAGAAATTTTGTAAGGTCCTCCTTATTTTGGTTCCAAAACATAAAGCAATCATCTTTATATATGGTGTATGGAGGCATTTTAAGCTATTGCTGATCTATTTGGATTTATGGATTTTAGGAAGTCCATAAAGATTAATTGTTTTCACTACAAAATTGTGAGGTAATCCAACTCAATTTTTGTTACGTCATACTTGAATTTATTGGTAGATTTGTCAATTTTCTCATAGTTCATTTATCAACATTGTTTTATAAAGTAGTTTCTGTATATGTCACCTTAGTGTCGTGCACTAATACAGCGTGATATATAGTACCCTGAAATGGGGTAGGCACCAACTGTCTCCACTTCATGTATTCCCAGATTCTCTGCCAACAACTGTAACCAATCCAAAACAACTCTCAATGAACTATAACAACTTCTCAACAATTTCCTGCAACTCCACGAACACACGAACGACACCTTTCGCCTTCCTGCGATTTCTCACTCTCAGTCAATCACACTGGTACTTATACGAGTTCGGGTGATCCATTCTCACAAGGGATGTCATGATTCTCGCTATAACATCTCCCCTTTTGAGATTTGACTCTTGTAGAAAATGCAACTGGTTTATTTCATTTTATTCTTTACTGTTTTTCATTATCACCTCTCCCTTTTATGAGATTTTAATTTCTTCAGAAGTTTTTATACTTCCTTCACTTAGGGACATTTTCTAGTCGTTTTTTTTGTTTACGTCTTCTATTGCTGATCCGCCTAGGTTCAACCGCTTTTGGCGTTGGAACGTCGAAAAGGTCATAACAAACTTCCAAAGGTATTTCTTCTCTTTCTTCTGTATGTCTAGTCTTCAACTGGTTTAAATGTCGTTTGTGATCTCCTAGTTGACCTTTTATTATGTACATCATGCAGCCTATTCTTTCGTCACTATATCGTCCTCACAACCTTGCCTTCCATTCTTATATATTCACTTTTTGTTTTTTAGGCAAAAGAAGATTGCAGTATTTTTTATGTTCTGAAGGACCTAGTTTCCGGAACAGTAATCTCACATTTTCATCGTCTGTCCAACATTTGAATTCTTCCTTGAAGATTTCTACGTATCTTCTGAAGTACGCCGAAAAAGTTATACCCTCTTCTGGGCTATAACTAAATTCAGTTATAGCATTTCCTACGCCATCTGGCGAAAACGAACTGTCAGTGTTTCCTGACTTCAACATCAGTTCCAGCAACTGATTGTGTTGTAGCTGTTGTAGTTGTTGGTGCAACTCCTGTTGCTGCTGTTGTTGTTGCTGTTGCAACTGCAACAGCAAGTGCTAATAGGTCTTCGATAATTAACGAATATTTTGTATCATAAAAAATTGTTAATGACCAATTAAGCTTCGAATCACTCGTCACCACTTTTATAACGTAGTTTCTGCATATACCACCTTTGTGCCATGCATTAATACACTGTGATATATATATACAGTACTACGAAACGGGGCAGACACCAAGAGTCTCTACTTGATGTATTCCCAGATACTCTGCCACCAACAGTAACCTATATCACCCTCAGTACATGGTGTATTTTTCTGGCTAATATATGTAAATTTATATCGTGGACTCCTCAGTATGTTGCAGGTTTCTGCGGCCGATATGTATTTATATATGTTTAGATTTTCATTATTTCAGTGGTAAAATAAGTATTTTCGCGCCTAAAAGTTAATAAACTAATAAATAAATATACAGTACAGTGCTGTACCGTAAACAAACAATCGCACATACTGTATGGAAACCGAAACTCGGGAGGCGAGTGTGGTGTTGTTTTGCATTTATAATAAAATAAATATATGCAAATTATAAAGATTATAAAAATATATATACAGTACTATTACTACTTCGCGGATTTCCACCTATCACGGAGGGTTTTGGAACGTAACATCCGCGATAGTCGAGGGATTACTGTATCTCTCTCTCTATATATATATACATATATATATATATATATATATATATATATATATATATATATATATATATATATGATATAAATATTAAAATTACTAAGTCTCTATAAAAGAGATTACGACAGCGTTACTGGAAATTAATTGTATATATACACTTGTATTGCATAAAATATCCTTTTGATTATACTTCACTTTTACACTCTTACGTTACGATACACATAGGCACACACAAATATACACACAAACACACAAAACACTTTCATTTTCCTCGACATATCACGTGTCTATGACGACGCAACAGCTATTCACAATGTTGCACTAATATATTTCATAGTACAACAGCATTGTTCTCAAGTGCACTGAGACATACAGACACACACACCACGCACATTAACACACAATTACACACATACATGCACACACTTGCACACACACAGGCTTCGTAGAACAAACGATTTGAATAGAACTCAGTACATTAATATATATCTTTTATCTTTTACTTGCTTCCGTCATTAGACTGTGACCATGCTGGGGCACCGCCTTGAAAAGTTTTAATAGAATGAATCGAGCTCAGTACTTATTTCTTATAGCCTGGTACTTTTCTAGCCGTCTCTTTTGTGGGGACGTAAGCATACCAACACCGGTTTTCAAGTGGGGTGTGGGCAAACACAGACACAAACACACACACACATACACACATACACACACACACACACACATAGAAACATTTGTATCTATGTATGTATGCATGCCTGTATATACGACGGATTTCTTTCAGTTTTCTTGTACCAGATCCACTCCCAAGCCTTTAGTCAGCCCGAGGCTTTAGTGGAAGCCGCTTGCCCAAGGTAGTAGGATGGAGCCAATATGGTGGAAAGCAAACTTCTAGCATTATAGTCACGTCTGTGCCTGTTATATCTGTAAATTTTACATATACACTGGGGAGTGGGGATCTACAGAACGAAAAATTAGGAGAGGTTACTTAAGGAAGAAAGGATGATTTGCATTTTTACTGGATATACATTTTGTTGATGCCTGTGCAATAAATGATACATAAATATACAATGACAACCTATACAATACTTGACATACGTGCCATTCTTTTCAAACTGCAAGCTCAATATGTAATTGCATATTCCTGATGTGCAATATTTTGTCATAATTACTTTACATTATATACATGTAATGATCACAAAATGATATAAAGTATATACACAATGTCTTTATTTATATGATTACTTTCAATCGCATTGCAAATTAAAAAGAACAGCCATAGCTCTTTTGCTAAGTTACCTCACTTCCAGTCACAATATGATTTTAAAATTTCCCTTTGCTAAATACTTTACATCTCTCTCTCTCTCTCTCTCTCTCTCTCTATCTATCTATCTATCTATCTATCTATCTATCTATCTATCTATCTCTCCCCTCTCTCTCTCTCTCTCTCTCTCTTTCTCTCTACCTTTTCAGCAAACTTTTTAATCATGTAATTCCAATTTTCACGTCGTTAACAATTTTCTCTCTTTCTTTCTTTCCCTTCATCTCTCACTTCCACTAACCACGTGGAAGCGTAATGCATCGGTTGGTTATCTGCTATCTCAGCCACTACCTTCCCTTTCTCTCACTCTCACATTCCCTCGTCCTTCCTCTTTCTTCTTCTCCCTCCCTCTCCGTCATTCTCATCCCACCTCTTACTCACTCCACCTCCTCTCTCTAACAAACTAAACCGTAACATGTGTACAAACCAACAAGCAGAATTACAATATAGATATATTATCATTCGATTTTTGATAGCTTCAGGCAAATTTCTACTGCGTCACTGCTACACCTCCGTAATGCTGAGGTGTGTGCAGGATTGTCAGGTTTTCATTTTTTAAAGTAATGCAAACTGTTCCAGGCATTGTATCTGTCTGTTTTGTCATGGGGTTTGGCTTGAATCTTTTGTATTAGTGTTTGTATCTTGTGCTGTGTATTTTGCGAGTTGAGTTCTTCAGTTGGGTAACTGACCTGTAGAGTACATGTTGCGGGGTTATTTATTTTATTCGATATTTACTGTATAGAGAATGTATCGTGTTTGTGGACTGTTTTATTTGGGTTGTACTATTAAATTGATAGTGTCTTGTGGAGGACGTAGGCTGTTCCTAGCAGGGCTATTTTTTAAATAGTGTGTAGTGTTGGGGGTCCAAGTATAGCTTTTACTCGTGTTTTCTTTATCATACCCAATGGTCTGGTATTGTTTTCACGTCTTCAATGCTTCAATTCCGAGATCTTTATATTTTGACTGTTCCTCTACTTCTTTTTCGACAATACTAGGGTCAGAAGGGACTGCAATGTCTATCAATAAGCAGGTATTTTTTTACCAATACTTGAATACTAATTCTGGGATATTACCTTTGCATCCTTTGTCAGTTTGAACAGGTAAATCCCCGATGGTTTTGGCCTGGTCGTTGTCTTGTACCTTATTTAGCACATGTTTATACCATTTCTTGTTAGTTTTTATGATGTAGCTTTGGCATATTGTCCAGTGGATATAACTACTTACTCTGTCATGTCTGTATAAATAATCAGATCTGCTAGGACTAGTCAACAAGAAAGGATATGGTCAACTGTCTTACTATGTTGGTTACACATTTTGCAATTGGTGTTAGGGTCTGTTTTCATTATTTTGCTTTTATAGCTGTTTGTTGCCATGCATTAGTCTTGTGCAGCAAGAATCAATCCATCCTTTTCTGCTTTTAGTTCAGAGTTTTCGAGCCATTATTGGCTTTTATTTCTCTGTCAAGTGGTTTTTTCTCTCCATTTCTTCTTTGGTATGTTTTGTAGTTCTGTTTTCATGTTATTTTTGTCTCTTTGTCCATTTCTACTTTTTTCGTGTTGTTTTATTACATGTAGTAGTCTTCCACTAATTGTTTCTAAGTGTGTTTCTAGTCAAGCTTTTGTTATTTTATAGTAGTTCTCTCTCTGTGTCAGGCTGTGACCTATTTCTGAGCGAGGTAGATATGTTTGACTGTGTCTACTTTGGGGGTAGTGACTTCGGGATGCTGTTAATAGTTTTCTGGCATATATATCTAAGTTTCTCAATTCACTAATCTTCCAGCTTATTATACTGAATCTATTTTATGACTGGTTTGGCGAGCGTATTTATCGATATTGTCTAATTTTTACCATTAAGTTCAGCATTTAATACTCTTTTCTACTCCAGGAACAAGGTCCGAAATTTCGGGGGAGGGGGCCAGCCCATTAGATATACCTCAGTACGCAACTGGTACTTCATTTATTGACCCTGAAAGGATATGAAAGGCAAAGTCGATCTCGGCGGAATTTGAACTCAGAACGTAAGACAGACGAAACACCACTAAGTATTTCGTTCGGAGTGCTAATGTTTCTTATTTCTTTATTGCCCACAGGGGACTAAACATAAAAGGGACAAACAAGAACAGACAAACGGATTAAGTCGATTATATCGACCCCAGCGCGTGACTGATACTTATTTAATCGACCCCGAAAGGATGAAAGGCAAAGTCGATCTCGGCGGAATTTGAACTCATAATGTAGCGGCAGATGAAATACCTATTTCTTTACTACCCACAAGGGATTAAACACAGAGAGGACAAAAAAAAAAAAGGACAGACAAACGGATTAAATCGACTCCACTGCGTAACTGGTACTTAATTTATTGATCTCTGAAGGACGAAAGGCAAAGTGGACCTCGGCGGAATTTGAACTCAGAATGTAGCGGCAGACGAAATACTGCACAGCATTTCGCCCGGCGTGCTAACGTTTCTGCCAGCTCGCCGCCTTTGTTCAGTGTCTAATATTAGTCAAACTCTTCTCTCCAAATGTTCTCTTTCATTTCTGTGTTGCATTTTAGCTGTTTCGTCTATTCCTAGATATTTTGTATGGGTGATTGTGGTTTAATTCTCTGATTTCTGTGTCTATGTCTCTTTTTTTATATTGGTTTGCTCAATCATATTTTGCGGTTTAGCTTCAAATAATGAATATTATTAAAAGTAAACTTCTGTATTAAAATCCCGAACATTTTGACATTTTACGCTTTCGGCTCAAACGAATTCACGCTTAGCACTGACTGTAAAACAAACAAAAGCACACAATATAAATAAAATAAAATTCTCTATTGACCTTAAATATTGTATAGTAGAGATATTCAGAGTGATATTTATCAGTGTGACACTACATTGATAATTCTTCAGTAAGTGCCATCGGTCGAAGTTGATGTGCTACTTCCTAATCAATATGTCATTCACCATATACAGTGTGTTGAGAAGAGAAAATTAATACTTGTGCACACATTAGCTGACAATTTCTTTTGATGAAATTCATTCTACGTTAATCGATCTTTATCCATCGGTTATATGCCAATATTACTGATAAACAACTACGATTAATTCTAGTGCAGTGATTATTAATGAAAAGTTACTATAGTAACGGTAAAGTTCAAGGAGCTAAATATCTATACAGCTCCGATAATAGAGACGTGATTTAGGCAGGTATATAGATACAGAAACACACACTCCTCACTCACATATAATATATAGATATATACTAAGAAACCATATATATATATATATATATATATATATATTAATATTTAGTGGAAGTAGCAGTCACTCAATGTTCGAGAGTTTCCTGCGTTGGCACTTATCAAACTTGTCACAGGGCAAAGTTCAGTAGATTTATATAGTTGTTGATAAATTTCCCTCTGGATTATTCTAGAACGAATCATAAAAATGTCACTTGGATAATTCACATAGTTTGTTCGTTATGTTGTTCAATAGGCAAATACGTAGATAAATATATAAGTAAAGAAATAAAGAGAGGAAAAGGCAGAAATCTTTTACGCGTCATCACACGCGCACGCACAGATAGCAAAACCCCCACAAATTCGCACATACATGTATATGAATTAGACGTGTAAGTGGCATTATATTAACAAAGTACACTGCAGATATTCTTACTAATCTTTAGTAAACGAACCATCACGTAAACAAATTCAAAACATTAGAGTTCGCCGGTTAAATATACTAAAACACGGAGTAAAAGCAACCGTTCTGATAATTTTGGCCGCCATAGGTTTTGCAGTAAATCACTAAATCATCCATAACTTTTGTATTATCCTCTCAAATTACATCGAAATCTCAGACAATAACAATTAATATCGTATTTATTGTCTGTGAAAATTATAGAATATAAAACAACTTTGATAAAAACTTATATCTACTTTTCTGGCGAAAACAATGCCGTTCTGAACATTTTGGCCGCAACTGTACATATGCATATAATTATATGCGATGTATATATATATATATATATATATATTATATATATATATATATAGTAATATATTATTATATAATATATATATATATATATATATATATATTATATATATATATATATATATATATATATATATTATATATATAATATATATATATATAATATGGGCGTAGGAGTGGCTGTGTGGTAAGTAGCTTGCTTATCAACCACATAGTTCCGGGTTCAGTCCCACTGCGTAGCACCTTGGGCAAATGTCTCCTACTATAGCCTCGGTTCGTCCAAAGCCTTGTGAGTGTATTTGGTAGACGGAAACTGAAAGAAGCCCATCGTATATATGTATATATATATATATATATATGTGTGTGTGTGTGTGTGTGTTTGTCCCTCCAATATCACTTCACAACCGAATAAGTACTAGGCTTACACAGAATAAGTCCTGAGCAAGAGAGTAAAAGAATATATATATTAGTAAAAGAGTATATATATAATATATAATATATATTATATAATATATATATATAATATACAGGGTGGGTGAAAAGTAAGTAGGCATTAAAAATTGGTAATAAAATCTATATTCCTTTTACAACTTTATTGAAACAAATGATACATGTTCTGTATTACATGCAAAAAATGAAAGTAATTCTTCATATTTCAATGTAAGCACCGGTGGCATCAACCAGTTTCTTTAAATGGCCAGGGATGGAACGAACAACCTTCTGAAGGACGCGTCATCTGGGATATCATTGAGAACCTCCTGGATCCGTGTCTCCAAGTCCTCCAGTGTACGAAGTTTTGTCTTGTACACCTCCTCTTCTGTGTAACCCCACAAGTAAAAATCACATGGAGTGAGATCTGGACTTCTTGGAATTCTGGACTTCTGGACTTCTGCAGTCACAGTCTTCAAGTTTTAGCTCCCGCACGTAATGAGGTTTTCCCGGACGAAAATCCAATTCTTTATACAATACCGTACGTAGTGTGTCTTGTTACTCCACTTTCCCGAGCTGCTTGACGTGTTGATTTTTGTGGGCTGTATTAAACATTTACTCCTCTATTGCCACGTTCTCCGCTGATCGGGATGTAGTTGGACGGCCACTTCTTGCATCGTTCACAGAGGGTCCATGTTCATCAGCTTTGCATAACAACTTTTTATTTCTACCGGACGTAGTGTTGCATGCTTACCTTTCCATGCTCACACCACTATCTATATACGTATATATATATATATATATATATAATATATATATATATAATATATATATATATATATATGCTAGCATTATGACCCGTCGTTGCCGGGTCATAGTGCTAGAGCATGTATATATGTGTATATATATGTGTACATATTACATGTACATCTATATATATACATCTACACATAAATTACAAAATGCAAAGTTATATCTTGATATCGCTAATGATAACAATACTCAAAATATATAACAAGCTGGAATTGTAAGCCCGTCTCTTGCAATTTCGATCAATTACATCTTGTCCTCCCTCTTGTATAGAAGTATGGCTACAATCCAGCCTACCTCTACTGCTGGGAGGAAGCATTTTTAATTTTTATCCAGGACGTCCTACGTCCCAGATATAAAGGTAAAAATAAAATATTTCCACTTTGCAAGTTCGAGTCGAGTACTCCCTTGCACGCTCCGTTGACTCGAACCTTACTTCTATTGTGGTGAATTTACCGCCTCTGGTTAGATATCTTTCATAGTCGCATCAAGACACTTTTCGATGGTGCTTTCCTCCAGGTGTTCAAATCTTCTTTTTTCTCTACATCGTATACTTTATAGACAATAGTCTTTTCTTTAATTTAATTTTTTATTATCCATCTGGAATATTCCATTTCTGCACGCTAATTTTATTTTTAATTTATTCCCATTCATGTGAAACCACTTATTCAAGTTCAAGTCATTGATGCAATTTTATACCAATTGCTATTTTTACTTTTGTTATGTTACGATTATATTATAATTTAGTTTGATTTTAATTATTACTTACAACATATAATTCAATTGTTATTATTATTTTCATTGTTAAAGTGAAAGCATCTGACATAAAATAGAGAAATGTTTTTGTTTCACTTTTAACACGTAATACTGAAATAGTGGAGAAGATATGATATTGTTATGGGCTCGCTCTAGGCAAGAAGTTGAACATTTTTCCCCCCATGAAACTACATGGACCCGAAGTAAGTAAGGCATGTGTAAAATTTGAATGAAATAGGGAATCGTAGTGGAGAAGATATGATATTGCTGTGGGCTCGCCCTAGGCAAAAAGTTTAAAAGTTTTTAAAGTTTTTGACGATGACACTCCCCGGACCCTAAGTAAGGCATGTGTAAAATTTGAATGAAATTGGTTATGTAGTTCTCAAGTTTTAGGGAAACACACAGACAGACACACATTTTCAGTTTTATATAAATATATAAAGGATCTAATGGGATCTAATACGCTTGGCTTAGATTTCCCTTGAGGGCTACCCAGGTCGGAGCAATCTCAAGATTAATCAGACGAAATTGCGAAGATGATCCGGTTCTTGACTGATGAATGAGGGCTTCGAATGTCCCGTCCTGTGGTTCTTGTGTCGTCTTCTAGGTGCTTAACGTTCTTGTCCCAGTTTGTATATATTTTTTACTTTTTACATATATAATGGCGGCTCCGTATCCACACTTTTGTCCTTATACGTAAGTATATTTTCTCTAACATTGTCCCAGTTTGTATATATTTTTTACTTTTTACATATATATATATATATATATACAGTGCGCACGCGAACTCACGCGTGTACATACACATATACACACAAACATACATACGTCTGCACATACATATATACATAAGTATACAAGCTCCTACACATATATACACACATATGCACAGTAACTAGAGTAACGTAATGGTTAAGCGTAGAATAAAATAAATAAAAAATATATTTCTTTTTCTTTTTACATGTATATACGCACATGTACATATAGACATACGTATATACACATATATACACATATGCGGTCACACGTACACACTTATACGTATATGCGTATATATACGTATACATTCAAACACATGCATACGCGCGCGCCCGACAGAAACAATGATAATAGATCCATGTATCTGTAAAAAATACGATTTGGCGTGTTATAAGTGTGGTGGGGCGGGGCTTGACGGAATAGAGTAATCATGCCTATACACAATCTTGTATGTATTTAAAAGTGCACACGTACACACATACATAAGTTTATAAATAGTATTCATAAATAGTATTTATACATGTAGTCATAAATACACAAATATATACACACGCATTTGCGCATATACGCGTATTGCACATACATAACCGTGCACAAAGGTGTTTACTACAATAATGAATTAACTTGAACGGTGATATAAGTGATAAGACTATATATATTTGTATATATACATGCATACGCACATGTGTGTATATATATATTTATATACATACACGCATATATATACATACACACACACATACATACATACATGTGTATATTATTTATATATATTATATATATACATGCACACATACACATATATATATATATATATATATATATATATATATATATATATATATATATATATATATATATATATATATATATATATATATATATATATATATATATATGGGTTACTTTCGAGTACTACTGGTAACATGTAACCTAGTACAACATGTTGCATGGTCGGGGTCCGTCGGCGACTAAACCGTCAACCCCACCAAGCTTGCTTGGTGAGGAGGGTGTTTATTGGACACCCTGCGGGATGAAAAATAAAACCCGTCAAATGGCGGAGGAACTCTTGAGAGTCAACGGCCAAATGTGTAATTTTTTTTTCCTTGAGCCGTAAAGCTGTATCATGCGCGGGGACATAGAAATAATCGGACTGAATACCCGATCGCGCAGTTAAACCATTGGGAGTGAAGGACTCCTAGCCTTTGTCAGGGCATCCTTCTAGGAGAAGGTAACTCAGGTGACTGGGATAACTCCGACATAAAACCTGCGGCTCAGTGGCTACCGATGATGTTAAATTGTTCTTCTTTTCGGATTATGGCTGCTGTTGCTTAGTGAGTGGGATTGACTCAGTGCACAGCCTTTCCTCACTTAAAAAAATTTTTCTTGCACAGACATTGCACGATGACAACATTGGTCATGATTGTTGATGGTGCTGTGAGTCTCAAATACCTGGCTGTAGCCTTAAAAAGCAAATAAAAGTCACATTCGATCACTGCACCAATAACAGTTAAGCTTCGTGCAATGGCCATACTTGATAACGAGGGGGAAGCCATCATATATATATATATACATGCATATATATAGTAGTTGTCTACTCCTTATGCAGAGTTTGATAAGATATATATATATACATATATATATGTATGTATATATATATATATATATATATATATATTATATATATATATAGATATATATATATATATATAATATATATATATATAAATTTTGAGTTGCCATATATATACGTATATGTATAATACCTACATACACTTTAGCACCATCATGGCATCTGATGTGGCTTTTTAAACCAATGTTCTGAAAAGACACCCCGACAGATTGCTCATCAGATTTGAACCACCAAGAGCTGCAGATAAGTTCTACTCTTTCTGAATCTTAAAATGTCTTTTGAGGCCTCCGTTGGATTTGCGAACTTTCTGGCATACACTGCATTCAAAGGTGTACACAGACATATAGGCAGAATATACACATATACACATACATACACACATATATATCATATGCATATGCACTTATATATGCATATACACACCTATGAAAAGGTGTGAAATAAGGAGTGTAGAAATAATACAGAAGTTCGATATGTGGAGTGGGTGGAATACGAGGGGCGTTCAATAAGTAATGCCCCTGACCCACTTCCCATAGCAGTAGAGCAACGAAACTTGTTATTAGTCTTTTTCTACATAGCAACCACCCAGAGTTACGCATTTCTCCCATTGTTTGATGCAGCTCTGGAGACCGTTTTTGTAGAAGACCCCAGCTTGGTCCTCCAACCTGAACGTGACTTCAGAAATCAAGGCTGCATCATCTGGGAAACGCTTTCCTTTCAAAGACAACTTCATGACTGGGAAGAGATGAAAATCAGAGGGTGCAAAGGTCAGGAAAGTAGCGGGATGGGGGAGGAGTTCATAGCCATACGCCTGTGCTTCTGATCTGGCGACAAGCGAGTTGTGGACCGGAGCGTTGTCCTGCAGGAGGAGGATGTCTTTGCTGATCTTGCCCCGCCTCTTGATTTTGATAACTTCTCTTAATTTCCTCAAAAGTGAAGCATAATAGGCTCCTGCAATTGTGGTACCCTTTGCCAGGAAATCTGTCATCACTACTGCGTCCTGGTCCCAGAAGACTGTGAGCATGACCTTGCCAGCGGACGGCTGCACCCTTGCCTTCTTTGGAGGGGGTGAGTCACGGTGCTTCCACTGCATTGACTGGGCTTTGGTCTCTGGATCATCGTGATGGACCCAGGTTTCATCCTGCGTAATCAGTCTTTTGAAAAATTTTGACTCATCTTCTTGGCACATCTCCAAATTCACCCTCGAGCACTCGACGCGTTCTTGCTTCTGGAAAGGCGTGAGCAACCTGGGAATCCATCTGGCAGACACCTTTTGCATATGCAAATGGTCATGAATGATAGTTTCCACAGACCCGGTACTAATCTTGACCTCATGGGCTATTTGGCGAATAATTATGTGTCGATCTTCCAAAGTGGCAGCCTCAACTTGACGGACAGATGCCTCATCAATGGCAGAAGGGACGACCAGATCTGGGAGCTGTTTCCACAGAGTTCCTTTTGTCAATTTTTTCGGGCGTTTGGTCTTGATAGTTTTTCGTAACTGCCTCAACAAGTATCGTAATCTCCTTTGATGATGTTGCCGTTTTGAAGATACTCAATAAACTCGACGCCTTCTCTAAGACGGGTGAGGAGGGGTGTTTCCACTGCATAGCTCATACTTTTGCCTCTGACTCAATGATGAACCCAATTCACATCATAGTTTAGCAAACGTCCAAGGAAACCAGCAACATCCACTTCAAACAATGTCAGATTTTTCGTGATATGCTCAGCTTGGTGCGCTTTTGATCAGGTGTCAGAAAACGTGGCACCCACTGAGGAGAAACCTCAGTCATGCCAAATGCTTTGTGCAAAATATTCCCAACTCTCTCACGGGAAGTGCAAATAGCATTACCCATTTGATATATAGTCACCTATAATCAATCATCCTGTGGTGAAAACGATCAATGTTTTCCTCGTTGTTGGACTTTATGTCATCTTCAAGACTCCTTCATCCCCGCCTAAATTCAGCTGCCCACTTTTGCACTGTTGACAAAGCTGGAGCCTTAGACCCTAATGTAGCAACCATGTTAGCATGAATTTCCTGGTGCCTTAAATGTTTTCCTGCAGGTACTTGATAACATTACAACACCAAATTTTGAGATGTTCTTTGACAGCACAATGCAGTTAAGAACAGTTGAAATTAATGCACGCAAGATATCACAGTCCTAGCATCACGCCTTCATAGTCAGTCTATGAACTTTTCAGCCCACTCTCATAGATATGTATATATTTATTTATATGTGGGGATGGGATGCCTGCGCGCGTGTGTTTGTGTTAGTGTCTGTGTTTGACCACGACCACCGCTTGACAACCGCAGCTGGAGTGTTTACGTTCCCGTAACTCAGAAACTCCGTAAGAAGTACCAGGCTTTAAAAAATAAGTATTTGGGTCGATTCTTCGACTAAAATTCACGAATCATCAAAACCTGCAGATAATCTATCATGTAAACTTATCACTACGTTTCAGACTAATTAGTTTTAAATTTCGGAGAAGTGCCATTTACATAGCCACAGCTTCGAGGTTGAAATTCTTAATATTTTTTTTTAAAGTTAAAAGGGAGAATAGAATCACTCACCACACACCTGGAGGCAATTTTTTAGCGCGGAATGGAGGGGTTACCCGCGAACAGTGAAAAGAGGACTTGCGCATGCTTATAAACGTGCCCGTTACCCTCTATTCTTTCTGTTTTAATAACATAATTAATAGAAGAATGAATGATTATATTATCAGTTACCTGTTCAGCCTTCTTTTTCCTCAACTTTCAAAATATCACTAACCAAATCTAAGCTAATCCTATTTGAATGTTTTCAAGTTGTTCTTTTATGTCTTGAATAAACTGGTCTTATGAAACTTCTATTAGAGGGCGTATAATAGGCATCATAATACATTGTGAGATCGTATTTCTAAGTTTAAAATAAATATTCTATAGATCTGTTGAATAATATAAAATAGAATAGATAATGTAATATCGATATGTAAAGTTCAATGTTGTCAACAAAGCCTAGATTTCTTCCATCGAGATAAAAGAAAGTTGTGTTTAATCGCCCTTAATATATTTAAACCAGTACTAGTTCTTTTCCTCTTTTTTTTCTTTTTATCTTGAAACGAAGGTAAGAATGGCTAAGAGCAAGAACAGGAAAGGAGAATAAGAGTATGAGAAAGAGAGATGCAACTAATCATAGAAGTAAAACTGAAGAGTGAAAAGATAAAAAAGTAAAAAAAATTATACAAAGAAAAAAGGACGATTGCAAAACAAAAGAAACAAAATGACTAATATAAAAGAGGAAACGCTCATCTAATAGCGCATGCGTCTGAAATTAAAATTTCCCGTCTTCATTCACTATACAGCGGCAAGAGCGCTGTATTTCTATGTAATATTTACGACTTCAGTTATAGCTTACATACATTGATTATATTCACTCTGCTCTTTACTTCTCAGCTCCCTTCTACTTTCCCTCTCAGTCACTATTTTTTTTTCTCCCTCTCTCTCTCCCTATATATATATATATATATATATATATATATATATAATATATATATATAAGAAAATAGTAAAGAGTGTTCATTCTCTTTCGATATCTTTTTTCTTTTTGCTCAGATTACTTTTCATTGGACTTTGTCAATCACATTAACTACCGATAATTGTTCGCTTCTATATTATGTGGACATTGAAAAGAGGTTGCAATGCCATCCAGTATTTACAAGAGTTGATCAGAAATATAGATTAGCTGAGATTCAGTTGAATAGTTAAAAACTGATGTTCTATATTTATCAATACAGCATCAATCTCAACGTATTTAATATTATATTTGTTTGAGTAGGTAGAAATAAGTGTGTGTATAAGTGTATAAGAGTGAAGACGCGTCGCCAAGTGATTAAGGTATTCAGCCCATGATAAGATCGTGGGCTCAGATTCTTGAGTAAGCTACTTCATTTTGCACTGCTCAAGTCTACTGAAAATTAATAAGTTCCTGCTCTGATGGTGCAGCCATCTTTCTCTGCATTTGTCACTTCTCGGATGCCTCCTTGGGTCAAAGATGCCATTACATAGAAATCTAAAATAAGTAACAAAAGTATGGTATATATTAACAAGTCATAGAGCTATGTTGTGTGTGTATGTGTGTGTGTGTGTGTGTGTGTGTGTGTGTGTGTGTGTGTGTGTGTGTGTGTGTGTGTCTGTGTCTGTGTCTGTGTGCGAGCGTGCGTGGAGAGAGAGTTAGATTGAAGAGGCAGTAAAATAACTGAGAATGTTTTAGCTGATGTGCTTGGTTGTATTTTAGAATTCTGTTTTCTACTGAGTTACTTATTTCCGATCCATAACATTATCTATTGATTTGCCAACATTCTAACTGATTCGTAATTCCGAGTCCTCAGAAACATCTGTCGGACCCAAAATACAATACCCTCTCCTCTTAGGTTTCTGTATTTTTGTACTCCATGTAAATTTGTTCTGTAAATATATAATTATCTTTATATTTATACATGAATGTTCACCTTCTGAATATATTCAGTTTTTGTTTCTATATATATATATATATATATATTTTATTATTATTATTATTATTATCATTACTATTACAGAAGGGTTTATCATAGTAGCCCAAGATCAATGCCTACCTTCAAGAAACTAACAGGCCAACATATTAAAGAACGGCAGCTTCCCAACACGCCGTGTATGTCAACAACAAAATGAAACCATTGATCATATTGTCTCCATGTGCAGTCTTCTTGCGCTTACAGAGTATCTCAATGGGCATGATAGAGCTGTACAATATATGCACTGGGTAATATGGTAATAAGCAAAAACCTGGATCTGCCCCATGATAAAACTGGTGGGAACACAAACCACCTCCAGTGCTTGAAAATGATCCATCTCATTCCTCTGGAACTTCACCATTCAAACTGACAGAAAGACAGATGCAAATAGGCCAGACATAATATTGAAAGACTTCAGACAAAAAAACATGCCTCCCCATTCGTATGACTGTCCATATCGATGTAAATATATCTGTCAAGACCTACCAAAAACTGAGCAAATATAAAGAAATTAGCAAAATGTGGAACCTGAAGGCTAAAACAATAACTATTGTCATAGGTGTCCTAGGAAGGATAGCAAAAGGGGTTGATTGCTACCAAGCTCAGATACCAGGAAACACCAAAATGGCAGAAATTCAAAAGATAGTGCTCGTGGGAACTGCCCATATAATCTGAAATTTTAAAACAAACTTGTAAATTTCTGTTTTCTTAAGCATAGGCGCAGAAGTGGCTGTGTGGTAAGTAGCTTGCTTACCAACCACATGGTTCCGGGTTCAGTCCCACTGCATGGCACCTTGGGCAAGTGTCTTCTACTATAGCCTCTGGCTGACCAAAGCCTTGTGAGTGGATTTGGTAGACGGAAACTGAAAGAAGCCTGTCGTATATATACATATATATAACACATGTGTGTGTTTTGTGTCTGTGCTTGTCCCCTCCCCCCCAACATCGCTTGACAACCGATGCTGGTGTGTTAACGTCCCTGTAACTTAGCGGTTCGGCAAAAGACCCGATAGAATAAGTACTAGGCTTACAAAGAATAAGTCCTAGGGTCGATTTCCTCGACTAAAGGCGGTGCTCCAGCATGGCCGCAGTCAAATGACTGAAACAAGTAAAAGAGTAAAAAGAGTATTCTCTTGAACAATACTATGTACAAAACCAAATATATGACACCCTAGATATAACACCAACATGAAATTCTAACTTGTTGTCTCTTGAGGTCTCTGAGAGAGACTTGGAGCCAACTTGTAGAAATGCAAAGCAAAAGTCAAACATAAAATAATAATAATAATAATAATAATAATAATAATAATAATATAATAATAATATAATAATAATGATGATGATGATGATGATGATGATGATGATGATATAATAATAATAATAATAATAATAATAATAATAATAATAATAATAATAATAATAATAATAATAAGAGACACCGGGGACGTTTAACATGTGAGAGCGATAAAACACTGCTCCGAAATCCATCCAAACACATCGGAAATAAAGACATGGTTGGGAACCAAAAAATAGCAAAGGGTTGGACAATATCCGAGTAAGTAATACTCATTGACATTTATTACTATTTTCCAAATGAAATGATGTATTTTAACTGGATATCATCTCCACTGCTCACACAGCACATGCAAACATGCTTGATACATTACGATCCGTCAACACCAGACCATCTCAGGCCCCAAACGCCATGTACAAAAATATTACAAATGAATTAAATAATACCGGTATTATTCAATCCAAGAATAACGATCGGAAAGTGCGTACTTTAAACTTGTTACACAAAAAATACGAAAACTTACACGTACAAAACAATTTGACAACAGAAATGAACGGACCGGTACCCTACGAAAATGACCGTCAAAATAAAGGGTCGGACGTTGTTCCTCATGTCCTGCAAATAAAACCAAAAAGGCATAAATGGACACGTGAGGAATATATTTCAATCCTACACGCTTACTATACAGCAGTGCTGTGCCCAAAGAAAGAAAACACAACAACATATACATATAAAATATGGAAAATAACCTAATTAAAGACTTGGATACAGCAATGAACACTAATAAACTAGCTAACATACGTAGATATATTCTCAACGCAAAAAAAAACATACCAGAAATAGAAATAGAACATTTAAAAATACATCAGGAAAATGTAGATAGAAGCCACACAACGATGCTAAATAATATAAACTCTGAGATGGTAAAACACAAAGACAGATGTAACATTTTCAACAAAAGCGAAGTAAACAAAAAACAACAAACCCAAACCGTAGGGATGTATAATAATGTACAAAAAGCACCAATCCAAAACACCACAGACAAATATATGAATGAGAAGGAAGGCGAAACAAATCTAAAACCTGGAAACAATGAAGGGGAACCTAATGATTATGATACTATGAAAATGAGAATAATCAATCAAAGAACTGAAAACCGCAGATCTCATAATGGACCACCGACCATACCTCCCAAAAATCAAAATAGACAATAAAATAACATTAATAATAAATAGCATAAACCTGGCCGACACGGAACTAATAACCACAAAAACAAATGAGCTAAATGACATAATATATGCAGCAGCCACTGCATCCACAAAAGAAGCTTGATACTCCCTCAAACCAATCCAAACAGGAGTAACACCACCTAAACAAACCCTGTGAATAAATAATATCCAAAAAAAAACAGAAAAAATGACCAAAATCTGACATAGAAAGGCTATATATACAACGTATAGAAGGTGGTAGTGGCCTTATACAGCTGGAAAACTATTATAAAATAATCACCATAGAACTGCAAAAATACCTACTTCAGAAGCAAGGAAAACTGATATAAATAGCCGCAAAACACGAGCAAAACAAAACACTGTTCTCAGTATTTAAGGAAGCTGACAAATACAAACAAGAAATCATACTACCTAACAAATATGAAGAGAAGAAGAAGAAGAAGAAGAAGAAGAAGAAGAAGAAGAAGAAATAATAGCTGAAGAAGAAGAAGAAGAAGAAGAAGAAGAAGAAGAAGAAGAAGAAATAAAAGCTGAAGAAGAAGAAGAAGAAGAAGAAGAAGAAGAAATAAAAGCTGAAGAAGAAGAAGAAGAAGAAGAAGAAGAAGAAGAAGAAGAAATAAAAGCTGAAGAAGAAGAAGAAGAAGAAGAAGAAGAAGAAGAAGAAGAAGAAGAAGAAGAAGAAGAAGAAGAAGAAGAAGAAGAAGAAGAAGAAGAAGAAGAAATAAAAGCTGAAACCAACCTAAAACTGAAAACCAACCTAAAACTAGAACAGTAGCGGACCATGATAAAACGATGGCAAGAAAAGCCCCTTCATGGCAAATACTGGACTAAACTAAATGCAAAAGAAATAGACAAAGAAAAATCCCAGCAATGGCTGAGAAGCTCAGGACTCAAAGCAGAGACAGAGGGATTTTTAATTGCAGCACAAGACCAAAGCCTCCCCACCAGAAATTGCCAAAAACATATAATGAAACGAAACATAACAAGTAACTGCAGAATATGTGGAGATGGGCAAGAAACAATAAATCATATTATCTCTGTCTAAGAAGGAGCATATTTACAGACATGACAGAGTTGGGACCTACTTACACTGGAAGCTATGCCAACACTATGGAACAACAACAGAAAAAAGATGGTATGGGCACACGCCAGAAAAGGTCACAGAAAACGAGAAAGCAACCATACTTATGGATATGCCAATACACACAGATAGAGAAATTAAGATCAATAGGCCAGATATAGTTGTCAGAGATCATGAAGAAAAAAATTGCTTTCTAATTGATGTATCATTACCAGCAGATGACAACGTTTCTCTAAAAGAAATTGAGAAACTTTCAAAATACAAAAACCTGGAAATAGAGGTAACTTGAATGTGGAATCTAAATACAGAAACAATTCCTATCATAGTAGGCGCATTAGGTATGATAAAAAAATATTCACACAAATACATAACAAAAATATCAGGACTTACAAATACATATAACATACAGAAAATTGCACTACTGGGCACTGCATACATCCTACGCAAAACCCTTTCAATACAGTAACCATAGAAGCAATACAACAAACCACAGCACATACTCAAGGCACACAGAGCTGCGCTCGGTAGTGAAGTGAAAGCACGATATAAAAATAAAACTACTGAATAATAATAATAGGCTAACCACAATCAAGGAGGTAAATAGAACCCATTGGCCTGGTACTGGCTTCACAAACGCAAACGAAAAACCTGACCAACTATGCTCATGCAGGAGCCAATTGAAATGCCTCCTGGACAACCAATACAGGACCCGAAATGTGGTGTTAACGCACAGGTAGAAGCGACAAATGCACTAAGGCCCCGCGTGCACACACGCATACACATACTCACAACCTGCACACTAGAGATAAACAAATCAACAATATCAATCTCCAATGAAACATGTCCGCACACTAGCACTGATACAACACATACACGTACACACAGACATCCTAAAACATACATACAATAAAAAAACCTTGTATTTCCAGTTTAGAAATATTCTGACAGACCTGGAGCAACAAGGCCATGTCACCGAAAATGACACTAATGGCAACGGAATAAACTCTGACAAATTGATTGGTTGATCACGTGATTCATCAAGCATTAGGTGGTTCGGTGCATTTTTACAGCTCGGCGTCATTTGAACCATGCCTTATATCTTTTATTGTGATTTCTTTGCACTACAAAATTGTATCTTTGACTGACTATGTGGCTCTTTACTAATGATAACCCTAACTCCATTGCATTAGGATAAATTGAAATAGTTTCGCTGTTCTCCAAGCAGTTTCTTATTTTTATTAATGACAATTCGAAACTCCAAGACTCCATTGCATACATGAAATTTCTATCATAGTTATTCTTTACATGGATCATCTGTTTCTCTCTCTCTCTCTCTCTCTCTCTCTCTCTCTCTCTCTCTCTCTCTCTCTCTCTCTCTCTCTCTCTCTCTCTCTCTCCCTCTCTCTCTCTCTCTGTCTCTCTCTCTACTGTAGTATATTTAAAATCATGTTTATTCAGTTTCTCTTTTACTTACACTTGCGATTTTGTTAATCTCAAATAAAAGGCGAAATTACGTCTGATGAAGACAGAAATTTGAACCTAGTGATTAAATTCAATAAAATGAATTAATTTTAGAATTCTTATAACTAAAAATATATATAATTGATGTCTTGGGAACTATTAAAACATGTTGACAAATACATGCAATTAAAACATGTTGACAAATACGCGGTAGAGAAAAAATATGTAAAGCATAGACTTTGAGGGAACTGGTAGTGGTATGCTGTAATACTCCTCCAGTTTCATCAGAGTTTGTAGTGGTGTGCAACTGCAAAAATTGCACCATAAATTTGAAACATTTAAAATAGTTCATATGTGACGTGAAGAAGAGAAAGTTAACGTTTCAACAATGACTCTTCATCTGAGAGGCAACTGATTTTCAGCTGAGAAATTTAGACACAGCTGAAAGGTATGAAACACCAAGATTGAACATAGCGATGAACAAAAATCATGCAGGTTGATAATGTGTTTAAAATAACCCCGCCACACACTTCATACATATTTCATATTAAACTTTTATTAAGAAGGAAAACAACAAATTAAAACAAAAGAACACTCAAGATGCAGAGAACAGCGTTAAACAGTAAAATGTCAAAATTTACGGAGCTTTGTTAGGTTTTCTGAATGGAATAAATAAATTACAGAATTATAAAAGGTGAGCATTTGTTTATATATGTTTGACGTAAGAGTGTAAATGTAAATTTATATTGTACAATGCCGAAAAGAAAACTTTAAACACTGTGTTTTATTGTAAAGTAATATCTGTGCTTATAAAATCACGATAATCCGAAAACATGGCAACATCATTATCTTATTTCTATATTCGATAAATATGTGAAATTCATATCCTAGTCAAAATGGTATCAGCTTTATTTTCATAACGTCTGCAATTTATATGAAATTGTATTAGGGATTAGGGATTAGGTTTTTATTTTTGTAATTCAAAATGAAAACATTCATTCACTAATTACGTTCATTAACACATTTCTTGTCAAAATAAAAAAAAATACCACTTTCAGGGAAATATATATTTACTAACATATATGAAACAAGTCACAGTTGTTGGATAGTCAAGCTAATGAAGATTTGTAAATATACTTTAAGAGATTCTTTATTGGCTTTATGTTGCTAGGCAATACTATACACATCGTACAACAAAATAATTGTCTATAAAACATGATGTGTTGTAATAAACTGAAAGATCATTTCACATGAAACAAGAAGAAATCCTGCTGTAAGCCATTCATCCATTTACAATGTGAATTTAAGATTTAAAATAGTTTCTTTCGAGAATTGAAGTCAACATTCTAATGTATCATCCACTCAGCCATATATTGGCCATTTCAAATACAAATTTTGCTTCTGTTTTTATTGTTTGTTTGTTTTTTTCCTCTTCATCAGCCCTTTTAAAAAAAGAAAGAATGCCATAAACAGTGAGATTTGTTTTAAATTAGGTCAAATAAGCAAAACAAGGATTAATTAAACATATTGAAGAAAAGTTTTATTTGTTTTCATCTTGATTTATGGATGATGAGTATTGAAACATATATGCTTAATTAAAACTTCTGAATTTCATTTAATAATCTGAAATTAAACAGGTCGCCATAAAGTTGCAAATGATTGTCACTTTCTTCGTTAGACACTGAACATTTGTAGATAAAATATCGATTCCAGTCTTCTTGCTGTGTGTTTACTTATTTGATTAGACTAATTAAAATGACAATAAAGTTGATCCCAATAAGAATTGAATATTACATTAGCAGGCTCGGCTTTTGCATCCTACATCAATTGTATAAGGAGAACATAGCCCAACCAATCTGCGATTGGAAGCAGATGCCTGAAGGAAACGATCCCTTCCAAAATGAATGGTAACAAGGAACAGAAATTGAAGCGCAAATAATCATGGAGGAAACCCGGCAAATAACCACAACATCTAAAGTCTGACAACACCCATAAAAGATTATTCTTTTAATTTGGTGGGATTGGAAGGGTGTTTTCTTTTACATACTTCTTTCCACAGACAGGACCATCATTTCGGATGTATACTGTAGCCAACTGGACAAATTAAACGCGGTGATACTTCAGAAGCGCTAATCGTAAGGAGAGTCTTTCATCACGAATATTCCAGGCCTCACACGTCTATGTAGAAGTTACTGGGGTTTGGCAGAAGTTACTTGGACCATGCACCTTCAGATTCCCACCTGCTTCGGTCTCTTCAAAATTAATTGAATGGACAAACCTTCAGCTCCGAGGAGGATGTATAAATTCACCTGGAAGAGTTTTTCGACAGTAAAGACAGGAAATACTTTGAGCAAGGAATAATGGATCAGCCTGCAAAATGGTAGAAGATATTGAAACTAAATGGCAATTTTATCATCGACTGAATAAATTGCTTTATGTTTATATCCTGTTTTATTTTCCCCTTTAAAATGTGAAAGATCTTTTTCGCCAACCCAATACATACACTCGCCACCACTAATTTATATTCGAAAAACTGATGAGTATACATTGACCATCGGTAAAACTTATTTAATATTAAGTGTAATACATAATTACAGTATTAATAATTGTTATTACCATGTTCGTTTAATTATTTACTAGGTATTTTTAAAGAATCAAAATTGGTTAGGATGCATTGCCTCAGATATATTTCTTATTTTTCCTTTTTATTCATTTACTTGTAAGATATTTTGGATGGAAAAGAGGTGCAATGCGGATTCTCCAAGACTGATGACTGATGTGGTTGATGTAAAGTTTGAACTGCCGTGAACAGTTATTTACAGAAAAATATTAGCGAACAGTAAGTGTTTGTGGACTGCAAAATTAATGTGGAAAATTGTTCGAAGTGTTAAGTAGGCGATCAGGGAGCTGATAGACCTTAAAATTAACGAGAACAAAAAAGATGAGCGGGTGTGGATACAGCTCACTATTGCCGTTGTTGTGATATAATATGCAGAGAGGAGGAAATGGCTGCGAGCTGAAGACTGCGAATCTTATTGGAGGTTATATCTTTGCCAACAATCGAATGACTTTCTTTTAGACTTGGTCCCGTATATGTGTGTACCCGCAGGCGCGCGCGCGCGCGTGTGTGTGTACGTACGTGTGTGTGACAGTAACTCTGTTCCGGTCTTCAATGTAGGTCTTTATATTCGTATAGAGACAGCAACCTATTAGGATTGAAGTAATGGTTTTAAAATGTTTTATCAATGTTGAGTCGCCTTGAGAAATCATCATAGGCAGTGAGGCCTAGAAATTGTAGCTTCTTTGACAGTTTAAGTAGTGACGAGGCGGAGTCATAAACAAGATTTACCTAATTATGTAATGATTGGGTTGTATTGTTGCAAAACACTAGGTTCTTTTTGTGGGTTGGGTGTAACATTAAAAGAAACTCTCAAGATGATGAAGGACTCTCTTCGTGATGTATTTCTTCGAGTGTTGAGTAAATCTAGAATTAAAGAGCAAATATTTGTTTGTATTTTATAACAAAAGTTTTGTATAGTACTGATATACAAATTCAATACAAATGTTAATAACAATTAAGAAATGGCCTTGCGTTTTTATATTAAGTATTATATCCCACTATATAATAAAGCTTCTATCATTATTTGCTTTCATATTATACGTTGTTCAAAATAAACATAAATATTAGCTGTCACTACTGATGTCAATTACTGGACGCTGACCCCATAAATATTTACAATTTCTATTAAGTTTCGATAACAATCAATAATTATATCAATACATAACACATAACATTATTACCTTGCAAAGTAATTCTAAAGCGCATATCAGCGGAGCTGAAAAATATTCCACGTGACAAGATGATATCAAATTAATGAATTGAAGGGAATGTTACAAGAGGTGACATATAACAGTTCTCTACCAAGATGCAAGATATAGCGATCATTTTATCTGTGATGTCTCAGATATGTTTATACTTATTGAGAAATTCAGATCCTCATCAGCAGAGTTAATTAGGATAGAAAGCTTTTAGAACATTCATATCGATTTTTAACCTAATTTTGTCTAATGCACCAATAACAAAACTGCTTAACAGTTAAAAACATGTACTTTAATTGTAAACTCCATACATAAAATATACTTTGATCATTTGTTTCATGAACAAATATTTATGACATCGACATTATTACGTTCATTTGACCTGCACAATACGTTTTATAGCTCCCAGGACAAATGTCAATTGAAATAATTGTGTGAGCATATATTTTATGTATACATGTGTTCATATATACATATATATATATATATATATATATATATATATATATATATATATATATATATATATATTAGAGGGAAACCACTAAGTGGCACCCTTATGCTAGAAATAGATCCGCTATTGTCTTACCACTAAGAAATGTTCTCAAGAAAAATTCAGCAAAACAACCAAAACGTAATCGAGCAAGACAAAAGAAAAAGCAATAATAATATGGATTATTCGCATACATGTTTCACTATTAATATATTACGTAATTTTACTTACATAAATGTCCGTAGACCATCGGTGTGACTGTCCAGATGAATATAATTAGCAGGACTACACACTAGGACGTCCGCACAAAGTCAGACTTGTAAACAGTTCTACCCGTTACACTCGTGGTTACTATTTCAAATGTCCTCGTTTTGGCGCGTTAAATTACCGAAACAACTGATGCTGCCGATAATACTTTACTGCAGTATATATACATATACACTACTAATATAGGATGAAGTTTTTATTACAGAAAAAAATTTCATCAAAAAGTGGCAACATATTAAAATACCTTTAACGGTTAAAATTATGAGCGACTTATAAACAAGGGCAAAAGAAAATATTGGCATAGAAATAATTTTCTTTTGCCCTTGTTTATAAGTTGTATATACATATATATACATGCATATTCATTTGTGTATCTATCTTACTATCTATAAATATATATTTATATATGATTGTTTGTGTGTGTGTATGTATATATGTATGTATATATGTATGTATGTATATATGTATGTATGTATGTATACACATATGTATATATAGACAGATATTCAAATATATACATACATATATGCGCATTATATGACAGGGATGAAACCAGTGGAATACTTTGGATTATATAATCTCTAATGAGGATATAACTTCCTCGATTTAACTGTATATATGTGTGTGTGTGTGTCATATACATATATACATACACACACACATATATATATATGCATATATATATATATATATATATTATATATATATATATATATATATATTATATATATATATATATATATATATATATATATATATATATATATATATATATATATATATAATATATATATATATATATATATATATGTGGTTCATAGATTAAAATCAAAAATCCAGTTGATTGATCATCGGAACAACCTGCTCGTGAAATTAACGACGTTGTTAATATTAATGTAATGTTTATGCTTGCTTATTTTTATGGAATGACTAGGAGAAGCAATATTTTAAGATGGTAGTTTAATAGTATTCTGGATGTTGTGGATGTCTCTGGTTCTTTGAGAGGATTGGAAATGGCAGGTGTAAATTCAACAAAACCAAAAACCTTGATATAACAAAAATGATACTCATATTTAAATACAGTGTTCTGAGTATTTGCTTTTTTAAACCCGTTGATATAAGATATTTATATTCTCTATACTTACAGAACATGTAATGCAGAAAGCTGGAATACTTATAAATTACTTAAGAAAACCGACATTAATAAAGGGAATTACTATAGCCAAGAATTGAAACCAGATCCTGTAATCAATTTGGCAATACATTCCTATTCAATATTTCAAGTAAAACGTTACTGATGTAGAACAGTAACGTTTTACTTGAAATATTTGACAAAAACTTCAGGTACTCATGCTACAGATGATTTAGTGAAAGTAAAATGCTTAAAACAAGTAGAATCTAAAAAGATGTTTCATAGAAATATTGATTTTATTAAGAGTAAATATTTCCCTGAAATAATTTTTTACTCTCTCTCTCTCTCTCTCTCTCTCTCTCTCTCTCTCACACACACACACACACACATACACACACACAAATATGTGTGTCTAATTTTTAAATAATTGGTCTTCTCTCAAGAATTTTCAATTTTTCTCTCTTTTACATATTTTTTCGGTTTTTACCAGTCTTTTTCATTTTTAAAAAACTTGCCTCTTTCTCCCAACGAACTTGCATCTTTTCTCCCTCTTTTACTTATTTTATTTCAAAGCTTCCGTGTAAACGCGTCTTACACTCATACTTTCCTCTTGCTTTCCATTTACCTCACACTCGCGCCTACTCCACACTTTTCTCACACATCCCTAACGGTTACACACACATACGCCTACTAGCACCTTGCAGCTTCAGTAACCTAGCCACAATAATTCTGAAATTGTACACTTCTACACACATATAGACAGATACCAAAAAACCATACATATACACCACTCTCTCTATAGGCCCACTTCCAGACACGGTTGCATTCCGACACTTGCATATGCATACCTATTCTTCCTCTCTTCTTAACTTCTCCTAATAGAACTGCATTTCCACCTGGCTCCTAATCTTCTATCTGTTTTATTGTCCCTCGCTGATTATTCTTCTTTCTCACACTCCTTATGCCTTTCTCATTCTTCTGATGAAAGATAAACATACGAAACACTAAGGCTCTTCCACTTCCCATTAAAGTGTTAAGCCAATACCATATTTGTTAAACTTTGTTCTTCATGTGTTGCGTTTTTCATTGTTCATTGCATATACTATGTGTGCATAAGAAGGAGAGATGGAAAGAAACAGAAAAATGAAGAGAAAGAACGAATGAAGAGAAAAAATTAATAAATGATAAAGAAAGAAAGACAAAAAGGAAGAAAGAAAGAAAGAAAAATTTAGCATAGATAATACGTTAAACGAATAAAGCAAATAGAACCGCAAAGAATGATGCAAGTGCCTCTCCATCGATTGTTGAACAATGATTCGCGATTTCGATCCTGTAGCGGCTTTAATACTGCACAAAACTGTTGTTATTAATATACTGATGAAATTATTTATGTCCTTAACGGTGTTTCTCCTTCTTCTAATCGGGTTGTCCCCTTGGTTAAACTTCCCACCCTTATTATTGTAAGTAAACGGAGAGTTTTCATCGCCAGTCATTGTTGTTTCACACGCACATACATACATACATGCATACATACATACATACATACATACATACATACATACATACATACATACATACATACATACATACATATATGAAAACATATCTTACAATGGAACCTGTAACAAGATACGTGTAACTAAAGAATATTACAGCCAAATAAAGAAAATTTGGACCTCAGGACTCTCTGCATTCAATAAAACTGTGGTCAACAATGTGTTTGCAATGCCAGTACTCATCCCAACATTTGAGCTGCTTCATTGCACGCTTGATGAGATCCAAGTCACTGATGTGAAAGCTCGGAAAATACTAACCAACACACATAATTTCCATATCAACAGTGAAGTAGACTGCTCTACCTAAAACATAAACAAGGCGGCAGAGGCTTAAATGTCGAAGTGCATCCCTTGACCAAGTTTACATGCATGAGGGTGATAGCATCATAAGGCTTGAGAAATAGCTCCTTGAGCAGCATTCCTTGTCGCATGACTCTACCGCAACATATCAGATGAAAGGATGAGAGTATATGAGCAGAAGACCATGCATGGATATGTTAGAAGAAAGCTCCGAGATGACAGCAACATTAATCATCACAGCAGTATATCATGGACCAACAACTGGATTACTATCTTTCACATCGAAGGGTAAGCTTTTGCAACCCAGGAACAGAAAATATCAACCAAATATCTGATGGGCCAAAGGAACAGAAATGCGAGAAAAACAGTAAAATGTGATAACCGATGCAGACTTTGTGAAGATAACACCGAAGATATCATTTATACCATAAGCAATTGTCCGAAAATGTCATCACAGTATTATCTACCGACTGGCACTATGATGCACTAGTACTAGTGCATCTCGAGAACGGCGGGCTTGTGTTTGTTCTGCGGTTTCGGCTTTCCTTGCGTAGGCCGTCGACGCAGCATTTCGGGAACGGCAGTCCTCCATTTGTTCTGCAGTTTCGGCTGCCCTTACGTAGGACGTCGACGCAGCATCTGGAGAACGGCGGGCCTGTGTGTGTTCTGCGGTTTCGGCTGCTCTTGCGTTGGCCGTGGCAGCGGCATTCCGATCTAATCGAGTAGCTCTGCATTGGGGCGCCTCATTGGCCATTCTGGCACTCAGCCTCTGAATCAGCCATCTTTCTTACAATGCGGGCTCTCTTCTTTGGGGCTATTTTGGCAATTTATTGAAATTCTCTAATTAATACTTTGGTTAATCAAGAGAAGCATTAATCAAAACGTGAACTGGTATCGAGCACAAAAAGGCTATTTTTACGCAAAAAATTGGTGTCAAACTGCAGCAGATGCTTTAAGTGTTAATTGATGAGTTGCTAGGCAAAAATATGGCCGGGCAACCCAAGTAAAAGTAATAGGTAAAGTGGAGTTTTATGAACAAAACTTGCGGTCAGTAACAGAAACCGAGCTACGAAGCGTAATTGTGAAAAGCGTTTGAGTCTGGGCGCCAAAGTATGCATTCTCACGCTTAATAGTACATTAAATCTTTTTGGATAATGATAATCCAAGGCCGCGCGTCCAAGGTCAAACGTTTACGTATGTCCCTCAGCAGCATTGACCAGGACACGTACGCACGCATACACGCACACGTTCAAGGTCATACGCAGTGCCACGCTCACGCACATACACACACAGGATGTCTAAGTGTCAATAAGGGAAAATGCTTTTTGTGGTGTTTGATGGACGGGATAATTAATTAGTGGAAATTGGATTCAAGTTAGAAAAACATGGGGCATTTGTGAAGTGAGAAAAGCCAATCAATTTGCAGTAGCAATTAAAGAGCTTATTATGTGGAAGTTAAAGCGGTTGTAATTCAATTTGAATGGGGAAGCCTGTAAGGGATTGTTATGGGCAAACTCTAATCAAATTAAGATTTCACACACCATAAGTAATAACCTGAGTACCCTTGTCACCTGATATCTAGATAGCGAACGATTCGACCTCAAGCTGGATGCAAACTTAACAAACAATAGTTGTCTGTATTTTCAAAATCATGCTGTGGTGCGGTCAAATTCGAGTTTTTCGCTTTTTTCTTCCTCCTTTTTTGTCCGATAATGACATGTGCACAGTCTCGCTAACTGAAAGCTTCATATCATGTGCCTGTTGTTCATTTGCGGTGTTTCAATAAAAAGTTCTTACTTAATCAAGGTAGTGCAGAAACACTGTATGACTCGTAAGTTCTAGCCTTGAATTGTCTTAGGTACCGATGTGCTTCTATTTGGTTAGCTATAAAATGGGGTAAGAACAAAACTCAGGCTTTTTACAGATAAAGATTGCTTCATTTTGTGCTAAATCCCTTTCTTTGTTTTCGGAAATTATGTTCGCCTTTCCATCACATATGTTTTTTAACGCGTTTGACTGAGCTTCTGCAGATTCTAAGCCCACCCTGAGGTGCAGCTGCACTGGGCAATTAATCATCGCAAATTTGGCGGCTTTGTTGAAGAAAATCGATAAAGACCACCATGATAGCAAACCTTCACCAACAAAATGAAATGAATAATCAGGGCTGACAAAGTCTTCAAATTTCCTAGCAAGCGGAAAAATGCGACTGGAAATTAATAAGCATCTCAATTTTCACTCGTATATCAAAATACGAAAGCATGAAATTTCGCTTAAGAAAATCTTTGTATCTTAGGTCATTCGTACCTCAAGTTAGGACTAAAAGAAAAGGTTGCAGTCAATTTAAATGTGGAATAGTTATATTGAGTTTCCACTGATTGATTGGTAATTTTAGTTAACTCGAATCAAATTAAGATTTCTTGCACCAAAAGGATCATCCTGATAACCCTGTTTAGTTAGGAAATGATTCGATCTTAGGCTGAATGCAAACAAATAAACGTTTTTTATAAAAATCCCTTGGTGGTGGAGGGGTCAACTTACCCGTTTTTCATTTTTAATCCTACTTGAATAAAACATCCTGGGCTCTGGCTGGATAACTTAAATCAATGGAAAGCATAAAAGTAAAGCCCTTCCTAAATAGATTCATTGAATATGCTCCAACTCTTTTATGGCATACTTAAGGAATGATAGCATATCAAACATATTTGGTCTTTCATGAAAATCCCGCCCTCTTGCCATTCACTTGGTCTAACTCGTTAATTATTCCCTGCATTTTTCGAATCGAAAAGGCGTGCACGTCTGAAAGCCAAAACACATGATAACGCGTCTTCGCAAAACACAAAAATGCGCCGAGTCATAAAGACTGTCTGCAAATGCGCACGCGCATTCAACTGTCAAGGGTAAAATTATCTCCGTCCAGTCAAAGAACAGCTGGCTGTCTATTGGCGTATCTAGCTGTACGCACGCACCGCGTACAAATTTCTATGTTTTAGCGATCTTTAATGGATATGCCCATAACTTATGGGCATAAGGGGTCGGTTTATTGATTTCTTTAATGGCTTTCTGGGGTGACTGCGAAAATGAAAAGATCTTCACGACCACCCTCAGATAGTTTTGAAAGCTCATAGAAAATGCGAGCCTTTTACGTGAAAAACTGTGGACATGTATAAAGGACACACAGAAACACTGACACAAATACACAGACATTTTGCCGCTTATAGATATAGAGCTGAGATATGACGTTGTAACTAAGATATTGTATAATGATATCCGTCGGAAAGATAACCCCGATGACAAAGAAATAAGAACATCACAGTTTGGTAGAAACTATTGCCACTCATAATAAAAAGGAGTTCTGATGGTATGTCCCAGTGAAAACTTCAATAAAATGTAAACATAATATACCTGACAGTGATTTGGGATTGAGAAGAGAAATTGGGTACAGCTGTGGAAATCAGCTGCGCATCGTATGTTGACATAGAGCTGAAGATCAGTTTATCATTTAAGTGTATATGAGCATGTCTACACATCCAGAGATGGGCATGAGAATGCATGCATAAAAGAAAACATAAAAATCTGCACATATACATGTATTCATATATACAAAAATACCCTGTTGATGTTGCTGAAATTCCAATGACGGAGCCTTAGATCTAGGTTAGAAACCGGCCCTTTCTCTATTGGGAAGATATCTTGAAATAAAACTGAATAATGGCATACATACATACATACATACTCAAGATATATACTAAAAATGCTAACAATGCCAAAAAATACAACTGAAATTAACATTTTCAGCTGACATAGGAAAGGAATTTGGCCAGAAGAAATGTTATTAGATTGTTGAACGGGGAAATCTGTGCCCCAGATCCCAAACCTGTGCATCAATGGTCTCACTGTCTCTCCTCTCCTACACAAAGAATGCTACAAGTACCTAGGCATTGATGAAAATATATCTTACCAAGATACTGTGCATAAAGATTTAGTGACCCAAGAATATTACACCAGACTAAGAAAAATATAGCAAACTGAACTCTCCTCTTACAATATCCCACAATACATTTGAAGTATCAGTGCTGATTCCAGCATTTGGGATACTTGACTGGCTCTTAGAAGAAATTCACTCCATGGATATTAAAATCCCCAAGATTCTAACATCAACTGGAAATCTCCACAAAAGTTGTGACGTCGATAGGCTCTACCTAAGAAGAGATAAAGGTGGTATAGGCTTAAGATCAGTGCAGACAGCCTTCAAATGTCACATAGTCTCTCTCAGATGGCACTTGCTAAACAACTTCAGCAAAAATAAATATATTAGTATATGCTAGAAAGTGAAGAAACCAATATCCTACGTGTTGGAAGTGAGCTCCTGATGACCTCCTATACAATCCCGAATCATCTGGACTAGCAGACCTCAAATATGACCAGGATGTGAAACTCTCAGCATTCCAAACAAAAAGGCCATGTATGGGTATGATTCTTGAAGACTTGAAGAAGATAGTAACATGAAGCAAAGCCTCTCTTGGACTCGTGACCGCTACATCATATGACACTTCGGAGGTTATGCATTTGCAATCCAAAATCAGGTGATTGTCACAAAATACCTAATAAGCAAAAGAGACAGTGAAGCGCTTTGTTCCAAGATGCAACCGAAAATGTAGATTATGTCATATTTCTGTGGAAGACATCACACATGTGACTAGTGCTGTTCAAAAATGTTTTCATGGTATTACCTCCTTACGTGTCATAACGTTGTCGCAAAAACAATATGCAATTCCATTCGGAAAAAGATTGTCCTGAAATAGATATAGAGAATCCCCCTATTATTGAATGCGTATACAGATATCAGCACAAGGAATACTGATGGAACATTCCCCCATCAAATCATCTGTCGAGTGAAAGTATAACAGGCCGAATATAGTTTTTGAAGACAAACAAGATAAGTATATACCGTCATAGAGGTCAGCTGTCCTGCTGGTGTGAATATCTCTTTGAAAATCGGACAACTGCTTCGAAACTTCCAGCTTCTATATCCGGATTAAAAAATTACATTTAAATCAATAATAATTGGAGCACTTGGTTTTGTAACTGTCAGTCTGGATAAGCTTGGATTTTCAGAAAAAGATATCAACCAACAGGTTCGCACATTATGAATACAATCAGTAAGCGGAACAGTAAAATACTTTCTCAGGTTTAAAATATAATCCAACGATGTCATCTTTGTTAGAAACCAGTTTCATCTTCAGAGGAAGAATTTAAATGATTAAAGACAGAAGCGGCATGCATTTGTGTGTGTTTGTGTGTGTGTGAGAGAGAGAGAGAGAGAGAGAGAGAGAGAGAGAGAGAGAGCGTGTGTACGTGTATGTGTTTGCAAAAATCTTTGAGCAATACCAGTGAAGAGTCAAGCAAAATATGTAAGACGATATCAATATACGATATGAAAGCAAAAATATAAACAATGACGTATTACCTTACACAGGTTGTTTCATGATTCTATGGAATTTGGGGAAAATTTTCTTTTTCAAACGATAATAATCAAAGTGTTCGAGAAAATGTGTTATCGACTTCTTAGTGAGTTGTAACGAAATCATTGTTTGAATTCCTCCATTCGTTGTTACGTTTGGGTGATTTTGGTAGTATCAGCCAACGCGGTAGAGAGACGTTGCTACAAGAGAAGTAAAAGGTGAGCGACATGACAAGCGTAGTATGTGATTGACACTCCTGTGTATAAAGAAGTGGTAGGAGAGGCCAATGGAAATATCCTAACTTTAAAATATGGTTAATAAATAAATTATTTTGAGAGTTTCTTTGTTCTAATGAGGCAGGTTGTATAAAGGCGCTGGGTATAGCAAAATGTTGGATTCGTCCTTTGATTTGGAGGTTTCCAAAAAAGATTTCTAATGTTGATTCTTCATACTTAGCTGGAAGTTTACTGGCGTAAATTTGCGAAGATATGAAAGTAGCACTTGTATGTAATATATGATGAAGTCCCATAAAAGTCATCAATTTAGTTAAAAATGGGGGAGACAAGTGTTAAAATATATAAGAAGAAATAAGAAATGAGTGAGAAAAAGTAAACAAGTTGAGTAGGTAAAGTGAAATAGTTAAAAAGGTAAGTCCATACCATCAGTTCGGTTCTGTTGTTAATTTCTCGTTTACGTAATATTTTAACACACCCCATACCAAAATCTCGTAATAGTGTAATCTCGTAGCCGAGATCTATTTACTCATTTTTAACGTTGCTCTCTTAGTATTTTGTTATTGTTTTCATTTTCACCATGTTCGTTTTATTCAGATTTATACATCTTTACATCTCATCATACATACATAAGTGTACGTTACTAATAGTGTCTGTGTGTACGTTTGTATTAAGTGTGTGCATATATATGAATAAATCGTCAGTAACATTTCTACTTCATAACCACATTGCTAATCATACCAGTTGTAATTTATATAAGAGATATATTTACAATTATTATGCATAAATGCAAAGAATAAAATACTTCCATAGGTCTGTAGCTTCAACTTTGATCAATTAATTGCAGTATAACTTTTTTTCTTATTTTGATTCATTGTGAATCTTGCTTCTCAAAGGATTTTCAAGTTCTATTAAATTGAGTATCCAACGTTACTTCGATCGATCTATTTCCTTTTAACAAACATGTATGATGTCCGCATTGATTGGAAAGAATATCAATGACACTTGATCTAAATACGTGACCATGACATTAACATAGATTGCTTTATATCTTTATATAACATGTGTGTGTGTGTGTTTGTGTGTGTGTGTATGTATGTGTGCGTGTGCGTGTACGCGTGTGTATGAGTGTGTGTGAAATAAGGAAGGCAGCTAGACGCAATACAAAACCAAAAACGGAATTTTCAGTTGTCATTAATAGTGACTGTGGGTGCGGGGTAGAATCTACATTGCTAGAAACGAGAATCAAAGATACTATAGCCGCAAAAAAAGCACATGCCTATGCACTGACAGGTGATATTACTGCCCAACAGTGGCGAGGTCGCTATACTAGGTAGTTTCGCTTAGCTCATCAGTAGTGACTACTCCGGCGCTGATGGTCAAGCTAAATCCCAGCTGTCAATATGTGGTATTTACCTTATGAATGAATGGCTGTTTCAGCAAAATGATGTGAAAGTTATAAAATAACGAAGACGTCAAGACGCAATATAAAACCAAGGAGGAAAATTTCAATTGTCATTAATAGGGACTGGGGTGCGGAGTAGCACTTACATTACAAGAAACAAAAGTCAAATATCCTATAGCCGCCAAAATGCACACACACACACGCACACGCAAACACATACAAACACACACACACACAAATATAGTCACATACATACATACAGACATACATGCATACATGCATATATATATATATATGTGTGTGTGTAGTACTTTTATATAATATATGGCGAATTTATGGAATGAAGTCCCATAAAACTCAACAATTTAATTTAAAATAGAGGAGACAAGTTGTTAAAAAATATACGAAGTTTAATTCTTGCAGACGATCGTTTCGTACAGAGATATAATAACAATGTAAATTCAGGACTGTATTAAATTAATTAAATTGATTAAATGAATCTCCTAGATTCAATTTTTCTGCTATATTCCTTCTCAAGTTCTTTGTATTATGGTTTTTGCTTCCTGCACTGAACAGTACGTTGATATTTAATTAATATTTAATATAGGTGTAGGAGTGGCTGTGTGATAAGTAGCTTGCCTACGAACCGCATGGTTCTGGGTTCAGTCCCACTGCGTGGCATCTTGGGCAAGTGTCTTCTACTATAGCCTCGGCCCGTCTAAGGCCTAGTGAGTGGATTTGGTAGACGGAAACTGAAAGAAGCCCGTCGTATATATGTATGTATACATATATATATATATGTGTGTGTGTGTGTGTGTGTGTGTGTGTATGCGTTTATGTGTCTGTGTTTGTCCCCCCAACATCGCTTGACAACCGATGCTGATGTGTTTATCTCCCCGTCACCTAGGGATTCGGCAAAAGAGACCGATATAATAAGTACTAGGCTTACAAAGAATAAGTCCTGGGTCGATTTGCTCGACTAAAGGTGCTCCAGCATGGCCACAGTCAAATGACTGAAACAAGTAAAAGAGTAATTCAGTCCTGAACTTACTTTATTGTTATATCTCTATACGAAATCTTATAAATTTTAACAACTTGTCTCCTCTATTTTTAACTAAATTTTTGACTTTTATGGGACTTCATTCCACAAATTCACCATATACTATATACAAGTACTATTTTCATCGCAAATTTACGCCAGTAAACCCCCAGCAAAGTATGAAGGATCAATATTAGAAACCTTTTGTTGGTAACCTCCAAATTAAAGGACAAATCTACATTCAACCTTTATACACCTATATATATCTTTATATATATAAAACTGAGAATGTGTGTCTGTCTGTCTGTCTGTGTGTTTCCCTAAAACTTGAGAACTACATAACCAATTTCATTCAAATTTTACACATGCCTTACGTAGGGTCCGGGGAGTGCAATCGGCAAAAAATTTGGAACTTTTTGCCTAGGGCGAGCCCACAGCAATATCATATCTTCTCCACTACGATTCCCTAAAACTTGAGAACTACACAACTAATTCCATTCAAAGTTTTCACATGCCTTACTTAGGGTCCATGTAGTTTCATGGGTACAAAAAATGTTCAACTTCTTGCCTAGAACGAGCCCATAACAATATCATATCTTCTCCACTATTTCAGTATTACGTGTTAAAAGTGAAACAAAAACGTTTCTCTATTTTATGTCAGATACTTTCATTTTAACAATAAAAATAATAATAACAATTGAATTATATGTAGTAAGTAATAATTAAAATCAAACTAAATTATAATATAATCGTAACATAACAAAAGTAAAAATAGCAATTGGTATAAAATTGCATCAATGACTTGGACTTGAATAAGTGGTTTCACATGAATGAGAATAAATTAAAAATAAAATTAGCGTGCAGAAATGGAATAGTCCAGATGGATAATAAAAAATTAAATTAAAGAAAAGACTATTGTCTATAAAGTATACAATGTAGAGAAAAAAGAAGATTTGAACACCTGGAGGAAAGCACCATCGAAAAGTGTCTTGGTGCGACTATGAAAGATATCTAACCAGAGGCGGTAAATTCGCCACAATAGAAGCAAGGTTCGCGTCAACGGAGCGTGCAAGGGAGTACTCGACTCGAACTTGCAAAGTGGAAATATTTTATTTTTACCTTTATATCTGGGACGTAGAACGTCCCGGATAAAAATTTTAAATGCCCCCCCCCCCCCCCAGCAGTAGGAGTAGGCTGGATTGTAGCCACACTTCTATACAAGAGGGAGGACAAGATGCAATTGATCGAAATTACAAGAGACGGGCTAACAATTCCAGTCTGTTATATATTTTGAGTATTGTTATTACTAGCGATATGAAGATATAACTGTATTTTGTATTTTATGGGTAGATGTATATATATAGATGTACATGTAATATGTATACATATATATACACATATATACATGCACTAGCACTATGACCCGGCAACGACGGGTCTTTAATGCTAGTATATATATATATATATATATATATATATATATAATATATATATATATATATATATATATATACGGGCCCTCCTTGGCAAGGTCCTTGCACCTGCGAGGATGATGATTGAGGAACTTTGTCGTAGAGGCCTTAGCGTTAACAGCTCCAAATGAAATGATGGTTCTCAACCATCTTGCTTCACATCAGCTGCAGACTGTAAACCTATTTACAGATTCTTTCACCTCTCTTGCGATTCTACATTCATCAGCGTGGTGCTCTCTTGGAGCTACAGTTACTAACCGAGCTTTCGATGGCATCTTTCAATCCAAGATGCTTAAACTTGAGCAACTTTTTAAAAAACTTGAGGTAATTGAGCTTCACCAAGGTATTTTTCATACTTAGGAATTACTTGTTGACTTCTAAGTTACGGTACTTTCTCGGAGTTAATCCCTCTAATAGATTCTGGTTTTTGATGACCTAATCCTCAAGAAATTCTGGTTTTTGATGACCTAATCCTCAAGAAATTCCAATGCTTGATAAATGTCGGACTCTCTCCACAGCCCCGCGACCAGACTGCTTTGCCCAAACAGTTTGGGTGTCTAGGTCTGCGCAAGTGCTAACCTCTCTCTTCCCTGTTTTCTTTCTTTCATCCACGCTTACCCCCTTTTAGTAGGGAACATCCTCTCCTCTACAACATGGATTAGTTTCAACAGGAAGATCAGTGAAGCGCTGTCACAGTGGAGAGAACCAGGTCTGTCAGTTCCTGTTACAGTTGTGGATAGACTGCGCTTAAGTGCCACTTTCAATTCGCTTCTTGATCAATCTGATCCATTTTCAAGGCGTCGCCAAATTTCCTCTAGTGCAAATTTATCAGGGGAATGGATTGATGCCCTCCAAGTGACCAACATTGGTGGTCTACTCTGAACTCTGCATCTCCATCGCACTCAGAGTGGGAGCAAGCGTCTGTAGGGGACTGAGATATCACTGTGGTCGGCTCCTCGACTCCACAAGTCTTCGCGGTCTGTCTTGCCGCCTTGATGCTGGTCGTTTTGCTCGTCACACCGAGCTAATCTTAATCAATAAGCGGGCCCTTACTCGGGCTAATATCCCCTCAGTTCTGGAGCCGGCCGGATTATCCAGATGTGATGGGTAGAGACCATATGTCTTACTCACTGTCCTTGGGTAAAAGTCAGGCGCCCCAACTATGACGACATAGTCTGTGGCTCCTTCGCTCCCTCCAGCATCCTAGATACTTCGGTATATGGGAGGGTCACTGCTTCCGTAGCCGAAAGGAATAAAATCCTGAAGTTCCGCGACCTGACAGTGAACTATGTCTTTCAGTCTGTGGCGTTGAGACATTTGGAGTAGCTGGGCCGCTAACGGCGAAGTTCTTGACATTATGAGCTGCTCACCCTACCAACGTGTCAGGTGATGCCCGTGAGGTTACTTGGCTGTTCCAATGCCTTAGCCTCGCCGTTGCTTGTGATAATGCAGCGAGCGTGTTGGCTTGCTTCAGTAGGTCCATTGAATCTTATGGTGTGCGAGTAATAAAGGCAGTTGTTACTGCATTGATCTTTTTCTGTTTTTTCTTCCTTTTTCTTTCTTTCATTTTTTCTTTTGTAAAATATATTTCTTTTCACTGAATTTTTGGAAATTGTAACAAACATTATTCATTTGGATAAGATAGTTATTTCTTTGTATTTATATGTATATATACCTATTTTCTATTGTTTTCCCCTTATTTTGTTTCTTAATGATTATAGCTATTTACCCCCTAGATGTATGTATTTATACAGCTTACTTAGAAACTTTGTATCTCTTGAGCATACAAAGCGACATCCAAAATGAATAATCGATTTCCCGTGTATATATATGTGTACGTATATATATATATATATATATATATATATATATATATATATATATATATATATATATATATATATGATAGACCTTTATATAAATAAATAACGTGAAATACACGAAGAGACGAACAAAAAGACAAACGGGTCATATATATATATATATTATATTATATTATATTAAATTAGAGATAAAACCACTATTAGTCAAATCAAACAGTGAAAATCATTAAGCCAATACATAGAAATAAAATTAATTAAAAAATATAAAAATATAAAATATAAAATATAAAAATCCGATTAAAATATTTAAATTAAAGTTAAAATTTAAAAAAGATATTTAAATTAATAAATTAAACTTATAAATTTTATATATATATATATATATATATAATTTCAACAATTGAGGGCAAAATTAATTAATTATTAATCAATTTCACCAAGTGTTCAGTATGCAAAGGGACCATTCAAGGCGAATTCAAATTATTACATTATATATAATACATTATATAATGTATATATATATATATATATATATATTATTATTTTATTTATTTATTTTTTTTTATTAAATTTTAAACTATCAAAAAGTATTAAAAGTTTAATATAAGATAAAGAGTAAAACACTGTGTATGTATGTATGTACGTATGTATGTATGTATATATGTATGTATGTATGTATGTATTATGTGTGTGTGTATGTATGTATGTATGTATGAATGTACGTATGTATGTATGTATGTATGTATAATGAGAGAGACGGAAGAGGGAAGATACGAGAAAGTTTACTGATCTCTTCGATTTTTTTTACCCATCTAGCATGGATCCTTCACGGGTGGAATACTGAACATCTGGTTTAGGTGTATCCAACGGTGTAGATGTGTCTCCTCAGGTTATTATAAGATGTATCTCGTTAAAATAATGTCTGTTTAGCAAGATTTCTTCTCGGTATGTGTATACAAGAGCAGCAAATTAAGAGATACTGCTTTATTATTATATAGAATCAATAACAAATAACAGGGGCAAAAAGAAATAAATACACAATACAACGAAAAAAGTATTAGATATAACCGTTAGTAGATATGAATGTACAAACGCCCTCGATTACGTTGTCTGTCGCATGTACAGTCGCTCGTACAAACTTAGACGAAGATATAAGCATACGCACACGCTTTATGTGGCGCATATACGCTCACACAACGAATGAAATAGATAGTAATAAAGCCATTGATATTAATAAAGTCATGCCCACTGGCATATAGAGTAATGGTTAAGAGCGTGGGCTACTAACCCCAAGATTCCGAGTTCAATTCTAGGCAATAGCTTGAATAAATAACAATAGTAGTAGTAGTAGTAACATCACGAAAAATAACTTAGGAATGAGAATCCAGAGTTAGGTTGAAAATTCTACCAGGACACCTGATGAAGGCTGGAGAGTTAACATTAAACATGATGAGGACACAAATCCGTCCAATTTAAATAATAAAATCATTGTCTAAAAGTGGCTAGTAATATGACTCGGCTTGGTGAGGAGTCACAAATTTTGTGGTGGAGTTCACTAGGTCTGGCCGATATACTTATATATCAGACATAGCTCTTGTAAATATCTGACATAGTAGATGAGTATTTTTGTATGAACGTCTAATGAAATAATCGATAGCCTATAGGATGTATTAATGCCAGTGTTAGGATCACCAGTGTAGATAAGCGTAGGTTTTTTTGGCGTTTTCGTCTCACGGTGAGCGATACTTATTGAGAGGCTGACGTTAGTATTTATATTACATTAATCGATACACAATGGCTAAGGGGTATCACAGTGATATTGGTAATTATTGTGGCATTGTGTTTACAAGAATAGGGAGGTTACGGTTCATTCGCCCGTACATTTAGGTATATTGTGGTTATTAATTTGGTTAACGATTACTCAAATTCATTCCCACAGCATTGTGTGAAAGTGCAATTATAAGCATGCAAGCATTTTGAAATCATATTAATGATCTACTGATCGGTCCAAAAGATAGAGAGCGATTCCTCGGAGGAGTGTCTGCATCTTCTGGAAAGGGTATTGTATGGCTGTGCATGTTTTATTATGGCCCATGTTAGATTACCGGAACTGTAATAATCTGTAAAACTTTCCAGAAGTTTGTTATTAAGATATATATGAGCATGTCTAGATACGCAAATATATGCATGAGAATATATGCATGAAACAAACATACAATTCTGCACATATACATACATACACACATACATGATGGCCGTCCACTCGTGACCGAGGAAAACCAATACTGACCTATAGGAACATTGCGCGCTCAAGACTAGTTTATACTTTACACTTGCTGCTCCGTTGATAACTAACGAGCCCTGCCCTTGGCAAACATACACGACTGAAAACATTGCAGACCAAGCTTTCCCCCATTCATTTCACTAGCAGTGCGTTTTCGAGCAGCACGCTTAAATTCTTCATGAGTAATTACGTGATTTTTGAAAGGTATCGACTCCCTCCTTTACCCGTTCCTTCCATCCGTAACGGTTGCAAGATTTGCTCTCCCAGTCAGCCTCCCTCATTTCATAGGCCTTTAATTAGGATTTCACACTTTCCTTAAATTGCAGTCTTGGCTTCAGCTGGGTCGCTTTCCAATAAGTTCCCCATATAGCATCTCTTTAGGGATTTTGCTATCATTCATTCTAACAAGGTGTCCAGTCCAACGTGCACCATCGCCTCAATGCTCAGAATATCGGCTTTCCTCAGGACCTGTGTATCTGAATTTTTTAAGGTCCAGTCAATATTCAGAATATATATCAAGCAACTATGATGGAAGCGTTAGGGGACCTTTATATGACGTTTGTAAAGGGTCCATGTCTCACATGAGTAAAGGAGCGATGTCAGTACACATGCACGGTGCACAGCAATTTCGCCTTGTGATGCTTTGTTAGGACCAGACACGAGGCTCAAGAGACCTGAAGGAATTTCGCCTTGTGATGCTATGTTAGGACCAGACACGAGGCTCAAGAAACCTGCAGCCTGAAAGATATTTCATTATCCAGGGAGCAAGAACGGCTGAGTGCGCTGCCCAGGTAAACAAACTTGTCTACAAACTCGTCTAACAGGTAGACATACTTGTCTTTCAGTATTGCTCCTTCAACCAAGATAGTTGGTTCCACATATGGGCTTCCTGGTGCAGGTTTGAACATTACAACAGTCTTGTCCAGGCTAATGCTGAGTCCAAATGCCTTGCAAGAAGCAGAAATATGATGTCACGAATAAGAAACGGGAGAACTTTTGAATTGGTAGCAAATCGATGCAGGTTAAGAAGACAGCCAGAAGATCAATGCCTAACATATATCCCAGGAGAGCTGTATACAGCAAAAACATGAGTAAGAGTAGCAGCAAAGTACAGAGAAAAGAGACTTGAGGCAAAGATGTCACCCTACTTGACACCATTCTCTACAGGAATGGGTCCCACCATGCCACCGCCAACATTGACCCAAGCCTCCATCCAATCATGAAATGATTTGATTGTTGATACAAAGGGATCTGGACATCCAAGTTTGCCAGGTATTTTCCATAGAGAGGGTCTATTTACAGTATCAAATACCTTGGTTAAATCAATGAATACAAGGACAAGATCCATGTTTAGCTCGTAGTACTTCTCCTGCATCTGTCTCGCTGTGGAAATCATATCCACATTGTCAGATAGGGCATCATTTACAAGAACCTATTCAGGTGAGTAAGAAGAATACTTGCCAGAACCTTGCCAGCAGCTGATAGTTGAGCAATACTTCTGCAGTTGCCACACTCTACTCTGGCTCCCTTTCCTTCATAAAGAAAAAGGATAATTGCATCCTTCCAGTCCTTAGGCATTGCACGATCCCTCCAGGTTACACTAATACGTTCATGGAAGTGACTGTGTGATGTGATCACCACCAAATCGCAAGACCTCAGCACAAATACCATCCTTACCAGGTGCCTTGCCAAGATTCAAGTTACTTATTTATCTCATTTATTGAGGGCGTGGAATTTAAGGCATTAATAGCAGGTCTCTGTTACATAGTGTCAATGCCTACTTCGTCCACAACTGACTCGCAGTTTAGAATTTCAGAAAAATGTTCAATCCAGCGACTTGTGATTGCTGTTGATTTAGTAAACAGAGTATAAGACTCCTTGGAAAGCAAAGGAGCTGATGCAGAGCTCCAAGCCCCATAAACTTGCTTCATATGATAGTAAAGCTTCTTTCTGTCATTTGCATTAGCAGCAGCCTGAACATCACGAGAAAGATCTTCCAACCAGGTATTCTACATCCTCCTGAGATATCAATGCAGTAGTAATTTTACACTGCTGTCATAGGCAGGTACTAGATTTCGCTGCACAACTGTGCAGTAATACACTGTGGGCATGGCACTTTATGACCAGCAGCCACTGAACTTCAGCATCGTTTTCATCAAACCAGTCTCTGTGTCTGGCAGTAGAATATCCGTGTTTCAGTAGTACATTGAAAAATCTAGTCTCAAAAATCTTCCCACGATGCAGTATTTTCAATGCTAAATAAACGATTCTGAAGCCCTTTCCTCACCACAGCATCATGGAAATTCAGACTTCGAGGAATGCCAACTGGTCCTCTTCTTTCTTTCATTCTGATCATAATCCGGAATTTTGCTCACACTAGGCTGTAGTCAGTCCAGCACTCCGAACCATGGAAGGACTTGACATTAAAAATGTCATAGATATCACACTCTCGGATGATGACATAATCCAGCAAATGGCAAACTTTAGAACTTGGGTGCATCCACGTTGTTGTGTGATCGCCTCTGTGCATAAAACGAGTGTTTGCGATATAAAGTCCATACTCTTCGCAAAGCTCTAGAAGCATGACACTATTGCTGCTGATCTTCCCTATACGAAATATATAAATATATGTCTCAAAAAAATGAGAATCAATGCACATGTAAAGGAAAACATACATGCATACATACAAAAAATACCCTGTTGTTGATGTTGAAATTCCAATGAAGGAGGATTGGATCTAGGTTAGAAACCGGCTCTTTCTCTATTGGCAAGAAACCTTGAAATAAAACTGAATAATGACATACATATTGTGTACTGGCGTAGATGCTAAAAGTATGGTCTTTCAATGATTCTCTACTAGAAATATTTGAGACAATTCCTGTATAAACTATGATTGGTTGAGCAACAGAGAACAAATGAATATAATTAAGTCTAGAGGAAAAATTACATCAAAGAAAGCATAATTAATAGCTGAGAAGAAAACCCTAATGAAAAGAACTAATTGGAAATCATCAACACTGAAATAGAAATAATCTAGAAAGACTAATGAAAGTAAAAGTACATTTTCATCGTAGGCAATATAAACTCAAAAATCTATTTTTATTACTCTGCAATATCGATTCAAATATCATAAAATGTTTTTATCAATCGATTAGTGAAAGTACATTGAAACACTAAATTAACTTCTATTTAGAGACGCTTAATGAATGTATTTCTGAAACGAGTTATTTCTCAATTTTTATATGTCACATTCCTCAATTTAATTCTGACACCATTTTTTCCATATTCATCCCACCCTATTTACTAAAGACACGTTAGAATGTCCCTTATCTTTTTATACAATTCTACTTTTCTATATTAATTGTATTAATTTAATCAGCAAGAACGCGTTTTCTGTTTTAGTAGGAATTTTTTCTTCTTCTTCTTCCTATTCCTCCTCTCCTCTTCTCTCTCTCTCTCTCTCTCTATCACACACACACACACACACACACACATATATATATATATATAATTCTATAATTATAAGCATAATTATAATTAGGGTTCAGTAAAAATTTCTTCACCATATACTGAAATTTAGAAATAACAGTTAAATACTATTCCACTACTATAAGATATCTCCCAGACAGTAATATTCTCAACCCACGCAGGTAAAGAGAAAAAGATAACGAATCCACCCGGCTTTGATTAACTGTATACGCCTTTCTGGGTTAAAGAGGTGTAAAAAGATGTAAAATCATATTTCTACTCACTTATTCCCGTCGTCAGTATAGTATTTCAATTTTAAATTGGAGAACACTGATAATTAATATACGTATTAGATCAAGCACCATCGGACAACATATATCCAAAAACCAGTACTTCCGAATTCAAACAGACGAATGAGATCTCGCATTCTTCCTCTTTTTTTTCTCTTTACCTTCGTGAGTTGAGAGTATTACTGTCTGGGAGATATTTTATGGTAGTGGAATAGTATTCAACTGCTATTTCTAAATTTCGGTATGTGGTGAAGCAATTTTTGCTGAACCCTAATTATAATTATACTTACAGTTATAGAATTTTTGTATAAGGTTACCGATAATAGCTCTTTTAACATACCGAACTACTTGGTAAAATTAATTTTACCCTTTATTATTATTGATTATTTATATATATATATATATTGATTGGTTGGCATCCTTTTTGTCTCGGGAGACAATGGAGTTGCGCATAAAGTAGTCTAGTCCGGCTTTTATATTTCATGTCCTGATACATTTCCTGCTGTGGCTGTGTAGTCCTATCCTGGACAAACACTCCCTCTGGCAGGTACCGCAAATGTAGCGAAGACTGTTCCTGGCTGGTTGTAATGTCATAGTTTCTTGTTGACGTCTTTTCTTGTCTTTCCATTTCTCCTCTCTCTCTCTGGCACTCCTTTGTATTCCCTCTTTTACGGTACGTCGCCATTCTCCACGGTTGCCGGCAACTGCCTCCCAACCGCTAATATTGATGTTGCAGGTCTTCATGTCCCTTTTGCAAACATCCTTGTAACGTAAGATCGGTCTACCCACAGACGTAGTACCCCTAGCAAGCTCTCCGTAGAGTATGCCCTTGGGCATTCTGCCATCTTTCATACGGCTAACATGCCCAAGCCATCTCATACGTCTTTGTGTGAAGAGTGCAAACATGCTTGGTATTCCTGCTTGCCTGAGGACATCTTTGTTGGGGATATGATTCTGCCATTTGATGCGGAGGATTTTTCGTAGGCAGCGCAGGTGAAAGATGTTTAGGCGACGCTCTTGGCGTGTGTATAGCGTCCAGGTCTCACTTCCATACAGTAGAGTGCTGAGTACACATGCCTGGTAGATCTTCATTTTCGTGGTCTTGGTCAGCTTATTGTTGTCCCAAGCCCGTTTGGAGAGTTGGGCCATCGCAGAAGCTGCCTTGCCAATGCGTATATTGAGCTCAGCGTCAAGGGATAGGTTGTAGGTGACGGTAGAGCCAAGATAGGTAAACTTCTCCACCTCTTGTAATCTGTGGTCTCCAATATGTATGTTTGGGTTTGTCCGATGTAGCCTGGCCCATGGTGTTGGTCTTCTTAAGGCTGATAACTAAGACAAATTCGTTACATGCTTGCTCAAAACAGTTGATGAGCCTTTGGAGGGCTTCTTTTGTGTGTGATACCAGAGCGGCATCATCAGCAAATAGCATCTCCTTGATCAGAACGCTTCTGATTTTGGTCTTGGCACGCAGTTGCGAGAGATTGAACAGTTTCCTGTCACTTCTACTGTGCAGAAACACTCCATCATCTGATGTCTCAACGACATGTGACAGCAGGAGCGAGAAGAAGAGGCCAAACAATGTAGGAGCGAGGACACAACCTTGCTTTACCCCGTTTTTTATTTGGAAGGCGGCTGATGTTGAACTGTTGTGCTGTATGGTGCCTTGCATGTCATCATGGAAAGACTTGATGATCCTCAGCAGCTTTGGTGGACATCCGATGTTTTGGAGCAGAATGAAGAGGCCTGTTCTGCTTACCGAGTCAAAAGCCTTTGTTAGATCAATGAAGGCCATATATAATGGCATTTTCTGCTCTCTGGACTTCTCCTGAAGTTGGCGTATGGAGAATATCATATCGATAGTTGATCTGCTTCTTCTAAAGCCACACTGCGATTCGGATAGATTCGAGAAGCAGGTAGTTGTAGCCTGGCCAGGATAACGCGGGCAAAGGTCTTTCCAACAGTGCTTAGAAGAGATATACCACGGTAATTGTTACAATCACCACGGTCACCTTTGTTTTTGTAAAGCTTAATGATGTTAGCATCCCGCATATCCTGAGGGACTGTACCCTCTTCCCAGCACTGACACAGAAGCTCATGAAGGTGCCGAAGCAGGATGGTGTTTTTGCCGGCTTTGATGATCTCTGGGGGGATGCCGTCTTTTCCCGGAGCCTTTTTTCTTGCTAGGGAGTCAACAGCCTTGGTGAGTTCTGCTATAGATGGCGGACTGTCAAGTTCGCACATGACTGGCAAGATCTTGACACTCTCGACTGCAGCCTCAGCCACTGTAGTCTCCCGTGAGTAGAGATCCTGGTAGTGCTCCACCCATCTATCCATTTGCGTGCTTTGATCCCTGATGAGATCTCCAGTAGTTGATTTCAGAGGGGCTGACCTGGTTGCGGATGGACCGAGGGCCTTCTTCAAACCGGCATACATCCCACGGGTGTCGCCCCTGTCAGCAGCTGACTGGATACTCTGACAGTTTTCCTGCCAATACCTATTTGCACAGCGTCTGGCTGTCAGTTGGGTTTTATTTCGTGCCTTTCTGAGTTCTTCGAGTGACTTTGTTGAAGAGTCACTCTTGTATTGCATCAGAGCTGCACGCTTTGCTTCGATAACTGGCTCCAGCTCTGAGAGCCCAGCATTGAACCAATCTGGGTTTTGCCTTTCTCTCATGCCGAAAGTATCTATTGATACAAGGCTTCCCTGATATAGTCCCACCTACTTTCAGCAGAGGAGGTTGGGCAGCTACTGAGGGCAACCTTGATAGAAACAGCAAAACATTTTCGCAGTGTAGGGTCCGAGGTTCTGGCGGTGTTGATGCGATGGACTTTTTTAGGCAGAATCCTCACCCTAATTCTAATTAGTGAGTGGTCTGTGTCACAATCCGCGCTATGGTAACTGCAGGTCAATAGAGTAGAATTCAGAAAGGATCTCCGTGTAATGATGAGATCCAGCTGATGCCAGTGGTGAGATCTTGGATGTCTCCAGGATGACTTGTGGGATGGCTTGTTGGTAAAGAATGTGTTTGTGATGCACAGGTTGTGGTATGTGCAGAATTCGAGTAGTCTCTGACCATTGCCATTCATGTTGCCAATACCAAAGTGTCCAACACAAATGGGCCACGAATCATGGCACAGTTGAGATCTTTGTAGAACTGGTCCTTGGTCTCCTCTGAGCTGTAGAGAGTGGGAGCATAGATGCAGAGTAGATGTACTGAGCCATAAGAAGTCGAGAGGCGCAGTGAGAGGATACGCTCAGTGCCTCTATTGAGGAGAGTAGTGGTTCTATTGAGGAGAGTAATGAGTTTCTCACTGAAAAGCCAACGCCATGTTGACGAGGTTCTTCTGGATCGCTTCCCTGCCAAAAGAAGGTGAAATCCTGCTCTTTGAGTTTGCCGTTTGAGGAAAGTCTTGTCTCCTGCAACCCAGCAATATCTATGTTGAGCCTCTTTAGTTCACGGTCAATGATGGCCGTTTTCCTTGTGTCTTCAATCCTGAGAAGATCATCAGATATTCCAGGACACATGGTCCTGACATTCCAGCTTGCCAACCGCAGAACTGGTGTTTTCTTGACTTTTAGCTGTTTGCCTGGTGCAGAGGTTGCAGGCCGCTTTTCGAGTCATACTCTTAGCTCCAAGCACCCAATGGAGCAGGCGGCCTGTGGCGGGTCAGCACCTTATTAACTGGGGGCTGCCCAGCTTGAGGTGGGCAGTAGCTAACCAATAGGACACGGAGGTCCCTCCCACCGTCAGAGGTAACCCGTAGCGCCCATTTTCTACGCCAATCTGAATGGACTTATCACTCGTGACTGTTACCTCCCGTGTTGTTTCTGCAGCTTTTTACAGCAGCACTGAAGTGTCCTCTCCAGTTTTGCGCAGGCCTGGGCTATAGATAAGAAAGTCCTGGGTAGCCCAATCGTCAGGTTTCCTCTCTCGACCTTGCTGATGTAGTCCAGTGGAGTGCAGTGCATTACGTTTGGCACCAGCTTGGTTGCAGGAGCTGCCAGAAGAGTGTCGAGTCGAACACTAGACCGCCTTCGGGGCTCCACTCCGGATTTCTTTGAAGGTTGTCTCCTTTCCGTAACCCTGGATAGAGGCCCATACCGGGTACTGTCAGCCGGAGCCAGCTGAGCCCGGAACCCGTGTCAGGCAGGGTCGTCACTCCCTGAAGTAGTGAAGAAGTTCGCTACCCACTACCTTTATACCCACTACCTTATATATATATATATTTTATTTATTATATAGAAGGAGCTTCTACAGGACTAGAACTGTTTCATTCAAAAGAAATCATCAGGAAGCTAGTAGACAAGAGTTGTTTTGGCATTTATACATTTAGGCAGGTTTAAATGGGTGGTGGTGGGGGACTTTTTGGGGGGTAGGCATGGCGCAAAACTATCATTATTAGGGGAGTGGTCAAAGGAATCGGTGGTAAAGTAGATAAAAGAATAAATAAAAGAATAAAAGAATAAATAGAAAAATAGAGTTTTAGGTAAGTAAGGAGACTCTCACTTGTACATCTACATATATATATATATATATATATATATATATATATATATATATACACCCACATATTCACATATATCTATATATATACATACATACACACATATACATACATATATATATATACATACATATACATATATATATACATATATATACATATATATACACATACCCATGTACACACACACAAATACACATATACATACATATATATACATATAAGTATACACACTCGCACATATATATACATACACACATATACACATGCATATACATGCACACACATACACACACATTTTTATTCCCTTATTTTAATTTTATTATTACTTTTGTTTATATCTTTACTTTTATCTTGACCTCGGTCAGCCGGTCTCAAGGGATGGTCTCTCTAAAGAGTCTATTTATCTATCTACTCACTGATACAAACGCAAACACTCACTCACGCCCACACACTCACACGTACACTCATACCCATACACACACGCACGTGTTATATTCATACATACATACATCTACATACATTCACGTATATTCATATACGTACACGTACCTACTGATTCATATCTACACGCATACACATACATACCTCAATACACCCACAGAAGACTAGTCCATACATATACACTAATAAATATAAATACACATATACACATACACATACATACACATACATACATATACATATATATACATAAATTTAGGGATAGTAGCTATAGAATTATTAAAAGTTGAGATAGTGAGAAAATGAATGGTAATTATTTGAGGGAGGTAAAATGTCTAGTTCAGTGGCAGAGGGAGATTGCTAAGGCATGTGAAAAGGTATGAAAGACGATAGAAGGAGATGAACTATTGTGGAAGGATTTCAACCACCACCCACCCACCATGTGACTTAAAGTAGACTGAGACATTTCTATTAAATAGACAACTGTTGAGTCGTCAGCAGTTCGGGATGTAGGTACTTCACTATGAGCCGTTGATATAGAGCGTTGAGTCTCGTGTAATAGTAATAATAGTGCATCGTGTATATACTTTATTATACTCTGCTTCGTGAATTGATATATCCAATACAAGGACTAAAAGTGGCGGCGAATTGTTCGAAGCTTCTGTTGGACGTTAAAATTAATTGTTTTCTTTAGTACGAAACCAAAAAAATCGTTTTAACATGGACATTTTATTGGCCTCCATGGTGCTGTTACAATAGCAGCAGCAATTACAGCAACACCAGAAACTACAATAGCAGCAAAAACAAATCCAACAGTTGCTGGAATTAACGATGAAGAAGTCTGAAAATAATTCAGGCAAATACTCGCCACACATCGTAGCAAATTCAATTGAAGAATTCGGCTACAGTCCAGAAGAAGGAATTTCTTTCTCTGCATATTTTCGTAGATACGAAGAAATCTTCAAAGAAGAGTATAAAAGTGGTCCAACGAGAAAAAAGTACAACTTACTTTTAAGGAAGTTATCCCCTACCGAACACAAAAAATATAGTAACTATATTCTGCCGTAGAAGCCAGGTGAGATAAGCTTCCATGAAACAATTAATACTTCATCGAAAATTTTCAGTGAAAGAAGTTGCTTGTCCAAAATTCGCTGGCAATGTTGAAACTTGATCAAAAACGATGATGAAGATTTCGTCACCTATGCCGGTGTGTGAGAAATTCATATTGAATGAGTTGACCCCGGAATGTTCAAGTCTTAAATTTTTGTTCAAGTACTTATTATGAACAAAGACGCAGATATACGTTCAGAGATATTAAAAACAATAGAACAGGACCAAAATTTAACTCTGCAGGCAGTAGCAGAAGAGTGTCAGAACGTTATAAATCTACGATATGACTCAATAAAACTGAAGTGGAAGATTGCTTTCATGTTCAAGCGTGTCAGCTGGTATCGGATCAGAAAAATGTCAAGACCGAGTCCATGTTATGGGTGCGGTCGTCTACATTTTAAAAGTAACTGTCCGTTTCAAAATATAAAATGCTTCAAGTGTGGTAAAATAAGTCATAAAAAGTCGCACTGTAGGACAAAACCTAAAAAATGGTTCAACAGAAAATATCACATAAACAGATTATCGGTGACAAAAACCACGAACGAGCTCAAAGAAAACTTGTGTGTGTAAAAATTGATGAGACAAACGTACAGTTACAATTGTATGCGGGCAGCGATATCTCAATGATTAACAGATACATGTAAATAAATCGAGAGGCCTAGATTAAATGAAAGTAACATTACCTTTCATGAAAAAACCTTAAAAGCTGAAGTTTCTGTATTAAATAATCTCTCAAACGTATTTGGAACTGACTGGCTGGAATTATTTAACTTATGAGACCTCCCAATAAATCTTCTTTGTAAAAATATGAATGGTTTTTTTCCTTCCAGTACAAATGAATCGTCAGACGAATTGAAAAGAATACGTTTTATATTTTTACTGAAGTTCTGTCTGATAAATTAGGTCTGTGTACCAAAATGAAGGCGCGGTTTCAAATAAAAGAAAACGCCATACCAACATTTAAATATAAACGAACGGTAGCATTCGCAGCGTTAGAACAGGTAAACTTAGAATTAGAGAGACTAGAAAAAATTGGAGTTATTCAAAAAGTGGTATGCTGTCATTGGGCATTATCATCTGTGTACGTTAATAAGAATAATATAATCAGAGTGTGTACTGATTTTACCACTTGTTTTAACAAATGTCTTAAAACGTGCTACTATCCGCTACCTACATTTTTGCGTAATTAAATGGTGGCAAGATAGTTTCTAAATTGGATCTCTCTGACGCGTACCTAAAGATTAACACACATAAAGGACTGTATAAATACAACAGGTAACTATTTGGCTTAAAAGTCGCACCAGCGATTTTTCAGCAGATTATGGATGCAACGTTAGCGGACTGTGAATTTTCAATTTCATACCTCGATAATATACTCATTAAAAGTGAATCCAGGGATCAACACGTAGAGCAAGTAAAATATGCATTCGAAAAAATTAGGGATTACAGTGAAGAAAAGTGAATTTTTCTTACTAAAACTTTAGGACAAATCATTAATAGAAATGGACGTCAACCAGACGCAATTAAAAATATGCTCTCTCCGACAAACATAGAGACCTTACAAGCATTTTTAGGACTGGCAAATTATTAGCAAAATTTTATTCCAGACATTCATAAGGTGAGGGTTCCACTGAATAATCTACTGGAAAAAGATATGAAATGGAATTGGTCGGAAAATTGTGAAAAGGCGTTTGACGAACTAAAAAATATATATTAATATCTGATTTGTCGCTAGCACACTTTGATTGTGCAGTGGAGATTGTTGTCGATTCAGACGCTTCTGAGTACGGTATAGGAGGGGTAAATATAAAGATGCTTACATGAAGGCGATGGTTCATGCCTCACGTTCTCTGATATCAGCAGAGAAAAATTATAGTGAAATCGAAAAGAAGCTCTAGCGATTATTTGTGCCACAAAAATATTTCACAGATTTTTACACGGTAGAAGTTTTCCTCTACATAATCAATATTTGGGTCGAAAAAGGGTATCCCGTCTCATACTTCTAATAGGTTACAACGCTAGGGTAGTGATATTATTAAACTATGATTTCAAGATGGAGTTTATATGATCCAAGAATCTAGGTCATGCTGATTATCTATCAAGAATGATTTCAAAAAATGCGGAACTATTTGAAGATACAATGATTGCCACTTTGTGAGCGAAAAATGAAATTTAAAATGTTTTGTATAATATCTTACTTGAACTGCCAGTTAATTTTGAAGGCATAAAATTAAAATCAGAAAACGATAAATTCATTATAAAAATGAAAGAATTTACTGAATGCTAAAAAGAGATAAAAATATACGCAACACAAATGTGAACCATGTCTCACAGTGTGACAATGTATGCACAAAAAGTCGTAGTTCCAGCCACGCTACAAAAGCGACTATTAAAGGAATTTCATATTGGTCACCTAGAAATTTCAAGAATGAAATCGTTAATGAGAAGTTATGTATAATTGCCAACAATCAACGTGACATTGAAGAATCAGTGAAAGTATGCACATGGTGTGCCTTAGCTGCAAAAGCGCCTAACATTAAATGGCAACCGTGGCCAAAAATAGATGCTCCATGGGCCAAACTGCATGTTGATTATGTAGGTCCACTTAAGGGTAGCTGGAAGTGCATAAATGTAAAAATTCGACACCTGCAGTTACAATTTTTTTACACGAATTTACGTCAGACTAATTCAGAAAAGTTTGCAAAATATTCGTCATTGAACATGTCATGTCACCACTCTGCTGTATCATCCTATGTCGGATAGACAAGCGGAGCGTTTTGTTGACACTTTCTCGAAGGCGTTGAAAAGAGCGAACAATGAAGTTATGAATGGCCTTTCCCTTCAACAATTTCTAAGAGTGTACCGAGTAACACCTAATCCGAATACACCGTCGGGAATGTCACCCGCAGAATTGTTGTTTGCTAGAAAAGTCAGATCTGTCTTTGATAAGCTGATCCCTAGTGGAACCAAAAAAAAAGGTGAACAACAAAAGTACTTCAAAGTTCTTCACGTTAGGTAACAATGGTTTTTTTAACTTATAGATATAGTAAAGAAAGCTGGGAGGAAAGTGTAATTATTAAACAAATTGGAAGAATGATATTCCTGGTAAAAGGAAAAATTTCAAACATAAAATACATGTACCAGCTTAAAAAGAGATTCATGGAAAAAGTCACGAGAAATGAAATCCCCATGGAAGTATTGTATGACAGGTTTCAGGTGCCAACACCCAGACAATTTAAAACTATAGAGTCTAGCAACAGAAAACGGAAAAGAACAGAAACGCTGGAATTGAACCCTAAGTGCAAGATATATTAAAACTCTGAGCGGAGTTCAATTCTCAAAAGGGGAGAAGTGAGGTGAGGCGGATTCTAAAAAGGGAAGATGCTTTGGAAAGAAGGATGATTAGCGATTCTCTTATACACGATTTACAAATACCGATGTTTGCGTTGTATTGAGGAGCCTCACTTACGGTGGACCAGGATAAGATATATTGAACATTTTGAGATTTGAGATTGTGTACATAAGTTGCTAAGGGGGCAGATAGTTTAGAATTTGGATTGGTGAAAGAACTCATGTGCGCACAGTAGCAACGCTTGGAATCAACAGTGCTTCCGATAGAGGTCCTTGCTTGGTGAGAGTCTGAGGCTGGAGAAAGAATATTTGTGAAGATTTCATTGACTTTATTACCTAGTGTAACAATTAAAAATGATAATAACAGAATCAATAATATAAGCGACTGCAGGCGATTGGCCTTGCAATCGCCTTTATTATTGATTCCGTTATTATCATTCTTAATTGTTACACTACATAATAATAGAAATGATATCTTCGGAAATATTTTCTCGTGAATTATTTACTCTGTATTGAAATTAGTTTCACACTGGTAGCTGCCATGATTCGGCGCAGAACGAATCAGTTGAAGCATAGACTTCAATGTAACGGGTTGGGGCTCTCCATCATGGTAACGCGTGCTGAGGAAGGTGAAGCTGTAATACCAGTCCAGAAACCGGTCCACATGAGTCCAAATACTTGGATTATGCTGAGAGATTGTCTAAGCCCGTTTGCCTTCAGACGGTTGATTTCTGTAGTTATTATTAGCGTATTTTGGTGATTTAAATAATAGTTTTGACTGTTATTTCCAGCAGGTAGACAGACTTATTATGTCATTTGATTAATTGATATATATACATATATGTGTGTGTATATATATATATATATATATATATATATATATATATATATATATATATTATATATATATATATAGATAGATAGATAGATAGATAGATAGATAGATAGCTAGATAGCTAGATAGATAGATAGATAGATAGATAGATAGATAGATAGATAGATAGATAGATAGATAGATAGATAGATAGATATACCTTCGAAACACGCTGGAGTTGAGTTCTGCGTCCATTTGTGGTGTCCTGTACTCACGTATATATATTTATATATACATGTAGATGTAGGTACGTACATATATGTATGTATGTATGTATGCATATATTTTATTTATTACACTATATATTTATATATATATATATATATATATATATATATATATATACCTTATTTTAAACAGCAGAAAATTCAACAAAATCTGTTACTCTGAGTTTCTCGTTGCCGTTCATCAGACAGTTTTTGCTAGAATGGAACTTATATATTAATTCAATATATACTCTTACAAACGCTACACCTTTAAAAAGAAATGGACTTGTTTGATTGGCCCTTTAGAAAAAACGGTCAATCTTCGAGCGATAAACAAAAAGGTCAAAAATATATGTATATATATATAAAAAAAACTTATAAAAATTATAAAATCCGAGGAAAAAACCGAGGAAAAAACCTATTGCCGTTAATGAAGACAGTGCAAATTAATGCATAGAAATTAAACCTGTTATAAATACTGCAATACATATTTATATTAAAATCTACATATATATATCAACATACACAAAAGGATGCGCGTAAACGCCATACATACATATACAGATGTATGAATAGGAATCTAAATATACACATAAAAGCATGTGTACATATATTCACGCAAACCGTCTCGCACGCAAGCTAAAATTCATCTATGTAGCAATTCTCATATACTGAGCAAGGAGGGGGAACGAAAGAAAGGGAAAGAGAGAAAAAGGAACGAAGGAGGGGTGGGGCAAAAAACTTGTAACGATGTTATTGGCATCTATAGAGACCAGTATACATACACAAGTTTGAATGGATACATATACATACCGTCGTGTATATGTGTGCTTAAGCACAAGCATACTTTCACTTACACATACACAGATACGCATGCTTACAAATACATATGCTTTGCTATACACATACTTATATAAACATTCTAATTTTGACAACATTACTTTTTTTAAAAAAAACATTGCTTTTTAAAAAAATGGGTGCATTAATAAAAATATATACGAAAGACATATAAAATAAAATATAACATCCTATTTTGGGTCATTTATAAATAATCAAGGTAATATAAATAATCAAGGTAATCCTATGCAATACAATAACATGAAAACAAAGTTTGTAGGTTTTTCCTAATATATACGTAGAAACATAAGACTTTGCTATACGGATTAATATCCGCGTAGCTTGGAAACAGAATCAAAATCCGTCGTAGCGCTCAAGAGTCAAAATCAAAATCAAAAATCAAAAATACAAAATATATACTCTATCCATATGGTATATTTATATTCGACATTTTAAATTTAGCCGCGTGCCTACATAAGTTCATTAACTCACTTCTTTGATTCAAAGAATTATTGTCTTTGAATAAGATGTGCATTTTTTCTAATAGGCAAAGTCTGCACTTGAAATTATATTTGTAAGCTCCATGCCTGTATGGTGCCGCCCTGTCCAGAATGCTCCATGTCACGTTGAAAGGTGGGGCTTCCTTTTCTTTTAGTTCCCAGACATATTTTGCTAGGCTGGTTTTCTTCCTATTCTCTGGGTATTTAAAAGAATTTTTATGAGAATAAAATCTTGTTTTAAATGAATTTTCTGAAGCCCCTGTGTATGTCTTGTATTCCGATGAGCCTTCCACTTGCACCTTGGCTCTATAAACTACTCCTTTCACTAGACATTTCCCTTCTAACGGACAGGAGCTTTCGTTTTTGAAATTACATTTCTTAATGGGCTCGGCACCATGTCTAATCTCAATTAGCTTCCTATTATGTGGCTAATGTAAGAGGCGAAATTTCTGCAACAAGAATAGCTAAACTTCAGGGTTCTTCTATTAAATATTCTGTAGAATTTATGACCCTGCTTAAAATGCTTAGAGACTAATCTCAAAAATTCCTTACCTATATTAGTCTTTACGGCCAAATTGAAAGCCGGGTTGAACCACAAAACTTTCCTGGTCCTAGTTCTTCGTGCAGCATTATTATTAGCATTAAGCTGGTTGAACTGGATCTTCTCCGAGAATCCACTATTCTTTAATGCGCTATCGTAATAAGGTGCAGCATTATGGAATGCTGCCTCGTCCGAAGAAATTGAAGATATTTTGTTTATCGCTCGAAGATTGACCGTTTTTTCTAAAGGGCCAATCAAACAAGTCCATTTCTTTTTAAAGGTGTAGCGTTTGCAAGAGTATATATTGAATTAATATATAAGTTCCATTCTAGCAAAAACTGTCTGATGAACGGCAACGAGAAACTCAGAGTAACAGATTTTGTTGAATTTTCTGCTGTTTAAAATAAAGTATATATATATATATATATATATATATATATATATAGTGTAATAAATAAAATATATGCATACATACATACATACATATATGTACGTACCTACATCTACATGTATATATAAATATATATACGTGAGTACAGGACACCACAAATGGACGCAGAACTCAACGAGAACGAAAACGTAAAAACAAGCATGGAACGAACCTTTTTTTTAGAAAGAAAAAACAGAGTGCTAGACAAACTACACAAGGAAAAATTCCCTTCATCAGCTGTCCCTAGTTCAACTCCAGCGTGTTTCGAAGGTATATCTATCTATCTATCTATCTATCTATCTATCTATCTATCTATCTATATATATATATATATATATATATTATATATATATATATATATATATATATATATTATATATATATATATACATATATACATATATATATACACACACACACACAGATGTTTGTGTGTATATGAAGGAGAGAACAACTAGAAATATTAATGGAACACAAGGTGGCGTAATCACATGCACTTGAAGGAAAGTTTTGTTGATGCGAAATAAAATACGCTAATAAGTATTTTCTTTCTTCGTCGTGTCTTCAGTATCAGTATAAAAGCAAATAAATGTGTGTTGATGTAATAGAAATAATCAAAAAAGCAGAAGACAATGAAAAATTTAAACACTAGAGAATCAGACGCGAATTTTCCAGTATATGTGTGTGTATGTTTGTGTTTAATATACATCTTCAAGTAAACACTTATATGTCTGTGTGCGTGTATATGTGAGTGTGTTTCTTTTTATATCAAGTTATATGTAAAAAAAAAATTGTAACTTTGTACTTAAGAATTATTCAATGTTGATAATGCTCAAGTGGTGTTATAGAATTAATTTTCAGAGAGCTTCGGCTTCAATGAAATATATCTAAAATGTTTCAAAATAAGCCAACGAATCAATCATTCTTCCGTGTATAATTTTTAATTCAGCACTAACCCAATATGAATTATTTTCTGTGAACTGATACCTAGCAATAATATTCAAAATCCGTTACCAGTGTAAAAATAGCGTTAAATTTCTAGATCGCACAACAGTCCTTATTTAGCTATGATATATTTCATTCAGGTACAATGACGAAAGAAGCGTAACGTATTGACCTATCTTTTTTTTATATGCTTTTGATTAAATCTGAAGCAGAAGGAGAAGAATAAGAATAGAGGAGGAAGAGAGTGTGGAAAAGGAAGATGAGCTCCATGTTTGTGTCTATATATAAATGTATGTACGTGTGTGTGCGTGCGTGTGTACGTGTGTGTGTATGTATGTGTGTCTGCATGTGTGTGTGTGTATGTAAACAGATTTCACTGAGTAAAATATCTTGTGGAGAATTACATCTGATTAGGACTAATATAGCTGCAGCAGTATTGAAACCGTTGTTCTTAACATTTTCATCAGACTGGTTTGCATATTCATCTTCTACCTCTTAATTGCTTCAGTTAATGGACTAAGTCCATGCTGGAACACCGCCTTCAAAAATGTTAGTCGAACGAATCAACTCCAGTACTTATTTTTTTTAAGCTTTGCACTTATTCATTCGGTCTCTTTTGCCAAACTATTAAGTTACGAGGACAGAAACAAACCAACTCCGGGTCTCAAAAGCTTGGTAACGGGCACGAACACCAATCAGTTTAATCGGCCTGTCCATCCAGCTGTCCTAAAATGTTATGAACTGCATGATTTTATCTCTCCAGGTACTATGCTGAAAGCTCACAGATTTTATTTGGTTGATTTTCGCTCCGTAAACACATTATTTTCCTTTAGGGCAGAGCCGATCATATCTATATGCCTGATATCTGACATTATGCCGGTGATGTTTTTCGTGTATGGCGACACCGTTTTTCCACGTTCTAGTTCGCTCGAAATGCACCTCAACATCTCGAATTTCCGGAGTAGTAATTCTATAGTCAGTATATACAGAAGAGATTTTTGTTTGCAGTAGGGAGTTGTTTCCTTTTTTGCAGATAGAAGAAAGCTCATAAGTGGTTCTATCTTAGCCTTCAGCCTTCAACTACTGTGGAACGCAACAAACAATATGGAAGGTTGATCAAATCAGAGATAGCTCCTATGTTTTTTAGTCGGTCTGAATGAATAGTTCCATCTCTGTACCCGACCAATTTTCTTTCCTTTCTGTGTGGACTTTATCTCCTATGCCGTATAGTACAGTCGCCACACGCAAGGAGATGTCTACCTTGGTGGTAATTCTGCCTCCTTTACTTTTACAACACTCCAACTGAGGCATGTCGGAATCAGCCGTAGTTCGTCGCATTTTAGAGTTGTGTTTGCATATTTTTTAGCTTCTTCAGTTGGAAACCTCACTTCAGCTGTGAGAAAACTTCTTCCTTGAGCTGTATATGCCCCAAATTGGTTTCAGGCACTTTCACAGGCTGACTATGAAGGAATGTTGCTAGAGCTGTGAAATCTTGCATGCAATAATTTCAAATTTTCTTATTAATAACTGCATTATTTCTTTCCGGGTAAACTGACATCTGACTGCTCAAAGAACACTTCAAAAGTAACTGATAACGACTTCTCATATCAATGAACCAAATTTGGCATCGTGGTGTTATCAAGTACTTGCAGAATAACGGTTTATCCTCCGAGTACATTCATACTGACATTAAGGGATGACGCTCCAGCTTTATCAACAGTGCAAAATTGGGTAGCTGAATTTATGGGCGGTAAGAAGAGTTTTGAAGATTACCCAAGTTCTGAACGTCCTGCAACTGCCACAACCGAGGAAAACATTGATTTTACTCACCACATGATGATGGATGACAGGCCATTGACTATAAACCAAATAGCCAACGTTATTAGCATATCGTGGCATGATGAAGGTTACTGCTTGGTGGGTGCCGCGCCTCCTGTAGAGGACACAGATAGTGTGTCTATAGCCAGCTGGAGGATATATCTTCCTGGGGCTACAAACTACAGTAGCATCCACCCTTACGGGTAAGCCATATTCAAATGGCAAATATGCGTCACGATGTGTTACCGCTACTGTTTATAACTCGCTCTGAGATTTATCATTATATATATATATATATATATATATATATATATATATATATATTCCTTATATATCTATATATATAAAACTAAACGTGTGTGTGTCTGTGTGTGTATCTGTGTGTGTGTCTGTGTGTTTAACTTCCCGCCACATCTCCTCCTAGCCAACAAATCGTAGAACCACCAAAAATGGGTCACTTAAAATTTAGGCGAATGAAAATTGAACTGCGCTATTTCTGTTCCGAAATACATCTCGCAAGTGCAAAAATCGATAATGTGTTTGTTTAGGCCTTATCCCATGCATTGAATAGTGAACTTTACTCAGTCAGCTGTTTGACGTGAACTGTGTGTACCACGCGTGCAAGCATGCGTAAATTGCATGAAAAATAAAAAATTAAGATATAAGAACGAATCGCCGTAAACATTGTAGAAATTCGGCAAAAGAAATGAATTTTCGGGATGTAGCCTGGAGTTTTTTTTCGTATTAATCGTTTGGACTTTGTGAACACATACCAATTGTTTTCATAACATTTTTAACGCTTTGAATTAAATGTGACCATTTTGCGTTGAGTCTGCAGTTTGAATCACTTTAACCAAATTTTAGCAGGCCGGATTTTTGATCATCACGATACATCGCCAGCGACTCCCTGAAACTCTCCCCTGAAATCCCCGTTGAGAAATCTATTATATATGTAATAATACTTTGAATGTGACTCCTGAGAAAGAGTAAAAGTAATTATCCGATGAACGATGGGTATTACTGCTACTATATATATATATATAAGCGGGTAAACTTTTGCTGTGTAATCTCTAACGGTGTTAGCAATAATGTGCAGGTGGGTGCGCCTAATATAACAAATGTCAATAACAACTCTAACAATGTAAACACAAGTGTATTACATCCGCTAATTTCACAGATGAGCATAATATGAACGCTGAAGCTTGTAATAATGATAACACGATAACCAATAATAAATGTAATTGTAGGGATAGAAAAAAATTGTCTGCTTCAGGGTTGATGCCTACCCAAAAATATAGTATATAAGTGTGCCGTTATGACAGACACTAATACTTTTATTTATATTGGCTGCTTTGTTGACCTGAAGAAGCGACTGCGCCATCATCTCTCTTCTTTTAAACTCAGACGTAAGGCTAATACACATCATTATCCACGAAGGTATAGGAACTTTAAGATAATAATATTTATTTATTTATTGCCCACAAGAGGCTAAACATAAAGGGGACAAACAATGACAGACAAAGGGATAAAGTCGATTACACTGACCCCAGTGCATAACTGGTATTTATTTAATCGACCCCGAAAGGATGAGAGGCAAAGTAGACCTCGGCGGAATTTGAACTCAGAACGTAACGGCAGACGAAATACTTCTAAGCATTTCGCCCGGCGTGCTAACGATTCTGCCAGCTCGCCGCACTCTTTTAACTCTTTTACTCTTTTACTTGTTTCAGTCATTTGACTGCGACCATGCTGGAGCACCGCCTTTAGTCGAGCAAATCGACCCCAGGACTTATTCTTTGTAAGCCCTAGTACTTATTCTATCGGTTTCTTTTGCTGAACCGCTAAGTTACGGGGATGTAAACACACCAGCATCGGTTTTCAAGCGATGTTGGGGACAAACACAGACACACAAACATATACACAAATATATATATGCATATATACGACGAGCTTCTTTCAGTTTCCGTCTACCAAATCCACTCACAAGACTTTGGTCGGCCCGAGGCTATAGTAGAAGATACTTGCCCAAGGTGCCACGCAGTGGAAATGAACCCGGAACCATGTGGTTGGTAAGCAAACTACTTACCACACAGCCACTCTCCTGCGCCAATGAAGATAATAATATTAAGTTCCAAATAATGTAGAACGTACCTCGTAGAGCTCAACAATTCTCCAATGGCAGATACAGGTGCGAACTGTGTTGTATGGAACTATACAAAATATTAAGAAATAGGAACAATGATAGTTTAACTAATAACAAATTAGATCTTAGAGCTTCATGCATTCACAAAATCCTCCGTGCTTTTAAATATTTTAAAAGTATTACACAATCCTCTATCCGTTGTTTTATCTAACCTTTTTAGCCGCTATACTCTCTCTTTATATTTTATTTCGGTCTGTGTAGTTGAATTATCTACGCGGTCAGATAGTAATAGATTTCCTAGCCAGATCTCAATGGAACTTTTGTTCAGTTACTTATATTTTGATTACTTTAATATAATTTTATAACTATTTTATACCTATGTTAATTGGTACTAGGACGTGTCTATTATGTAACAGATTGTCTACCCTTCTTGGCCTCATACCATACCTTTATTATATTTTATCACAACTAATTATATTTTGGAATCTTATCATACCCTTTAATTCTTATCTTAAACTTGTTTGTTCCGCAACTACGTAATTGATATTGGCCCGATTTTTATCTCATCGATCTTAAAAATTGCCTTACTTACTCCGAAATTTTAAAGATATTTTTTTATATATGTTACATTTTAATCCTATTCCTGTATTATAGTACCGATTCTGCATTTATCGGTGTACACTTTAATGTTACATACTCTGGAATATATTCTTTATTATACTTATAAACTAATAATGCTACTTCTAATTTATATTTTACTAGGATTAACACGTGCATTTATATTTATATTTTTTATTTATATCTGATTATCTATAATCTATAATAAGAAATATTTTATGTATTATATACTAATATCCCACATGCTGTTTGCAATATGTATAAATACTTTATTATATATATATATATATATATATATATATATATATAATCTTTAAATTCTCAATATGAATGAATCTGATACTACGGTGGGTTTTATCTACTCTGTACGCCTCAAATCATAGCTTGGAAATTTATACCATATTGCTTTCTTATATTTTCTTATTTTTCGTATATTTTTATTCATCTCATAACGTTATACTTATTTATTGAATTTTGGTTATTATATATTCTATCATTCTATCATTATTATCATTATTGTTGTTGTTGTTGTTGTTCTTGTAGTTATCATCATTATTATCATCATCATCATCGTCATCATCATCATCATCATCATCATCGTTATTATTATTATTATCATCATCATTATTATTATTATTATTCCAACTTACCTTTCACTCGCTATTGTACTTCATCCTATTACATTAGCTTATTTTATTTTATTTCTATTTTGTTACATTATACTATTTCTAACTACTTTTTAATTATTTTTTTTAAATTCCTACGATACTATTTGCATAGTTACTAACTTACAATTCCATTTTTTATTATTATCCAGATTAATCTAATTATTGATATGATGCCCACTCCTCTTGTTCCATATGCTTTCCTATCTTAGACTTATTATCTCTCTTTTATGGTCTTTCCAGCCTTTTGTACTTAACCCTAAAACCGCTCATTGAATAGAATTAAAAGATAAAAGTAACTAACTCTATCTTAGTTGTGGAGGTGTGCTGTTTCGCCATCTGATTCCCCCTAACCCATTCTCTAAACTCTTTCATTGCTATAAATCTTCGTTACCCCCTTCTCACGCGTGACATCGTTCTTTTCTCCTATAATACTACAAAATTGAACTAGCAACTTCATTTTATGACCAGCAAGGATCATAGAATCAAAAAGGCGCAGATGCCGTTGTTTTTTTAATGTTTTTGAATGCTGTGGTTCATGTAAACGATTTTTCTTATGATGTAATATTTCCATTAACCAATTACGAATTCGTTCGAAACAGCAGTAGTAAACTGACACGTTATCCATCTTTTATTTTATATATATATATATATATAATAATAAATCTCTGAGCGAGGTAAAAACAGTAGCTGCACGACATCGTGAAGTATATTTGCCGCTTAAATGTCGCTAGCCCTTAAGGGCTGATGCTACTGTAGCTTGTAGCCTCAGGAAGACATTTCCTCCAGCTGGCTATTGACACTTTACCTGTGGCCTATCAGTATTTGCAAAGGGAAGCCATCCTTCCCATCTCCAATATATATCCTTTTTCCAGTGACGAATGGTCACTGTTCTCGAAAAGTGGAAAAAAGCAATGATAAATCTCTCTCTCTCTCTCTCTCTCTCTCTCCTCTCTCTCTCTCTCTCTATATATATATATATATATATATATATATAATATATATATATATATATATAGATAGATAGATAGATAGATAGATAGATAGATAGATAGATAGATAGATAGATAGATAGATAGATAGATAGATAGATATAGATAGATAGATGGATGGATGGATAGATAGATAGATAGATAGATAGATAGATAGAGATAGATAGATAGATAGATAGATAGATAGATAGATAGATAGATAGATAGATAGATAGATAGATAGATAGATAGATTGTAACAATTACCGTGGAATATCTCTTCTAAGCACTGTTAGAAAGACCTTTGCTCGCGTTATCCTGGCCAGGCTACAACTACTTGCTTCTCGAATTTATCTGGAATCACAGTGTGGCTTTAGAAGAAGCAGATCAACTATTGACATGATATTCTCCATACGCCAACTTCAGGAGAAGTCCAGAGAGCAGAAAATGCCATGATATATGACCTTCATTGATCTGACAAGGGCCTTTGACTTGGTAAGTAGAAAAGGCCTCTTCATTCTGCTCCAAAAAATCGGATGTCCACCAAAGCTGCTGAGGATCGTCAAGTCTTTCCATGATGATATGCAAGGCACCATACAGCACAATGGTTCAACATCAGCCGCCTTCCAAATAAAAAACGGGGTAAAGCAAGGTTGTGTCCTTGCTCCTACATTATTTGGCATCTTCTTCTCGCTCTTGCTCTCACATGCCTTTCAGACATCAGATGATGGAGTGTTTCTGCACAGTAGAAGTGACAGGAAACTGTTCAATCTCTCGCGCCTGCGTGCCAAGACCAAAATCAGAAGCGTTCTGTTCAAGGAGATGCTATTTGCTGATGATGCCGCTCTGGTATCACACACAGAAGAAGCCCTCCAAAGGCTTATCAACTGTTTTGAGCAAACATGTAACGAATTTGTCTTAGTTATCAGCCCCAAGAAGACCAACATCATGGGTCAGGCTACATCGGACATCCCAAACATACATATTGGAGACCACAGATTACAGGAGGTGGAGAAGTTTACCTATCTTGGCTCTACCGTCACCTACAACCTATCCCTTGATGCTGAGCTCAATATACGTATTGGCAAGGCAGCTGCTGCGATGGCCCAACTCTCCAAATGCGAATAGGACAACAATAAGCTGACCAAGACCACGAAAATGAAGATCTACCAGGCATGTGTACTTAGCACTCTACTGTATGGAAGTGAGACCTGGACGCTATACACACGCCAAGAGCGTCGCCTAAACATCTTTCACCTGCGCTGCCTACGAAAAATCCTCCGCATCAAATGGCAGAATCATATCCCCAACAAAGATGTCCTCAGGCAAGCAGGAATACCAAGCATGTTTGCACTCTTCACACAAAGACGTATGAGATGGCTTGGGCATGTTAGCCGTATGAAAGATGGCAGAATGCCCAAGGGCATACTCTACGGAGAGCTTGCTAGGGGTACTACGTCTGTGGGTAGACCGATCTTACGTTACAAGGATGTTTGCAAAAGGGACATGAAGACCTGCAACATCAATATTAGCGGTTGGGAGGCAGTTGCCGGCAACCGTGGAGAATGGCGACGTACCGTAAAAGAGGGAATACAAAGGAGTGCCAGAGAGAGAGAGGAGAAATGGAAAGACAAGAAAAGACGTCAACAAGAAACTATGGCATTACAACCAGCCAGGAACAGTCTTCGCTACATTTGCGGTACCTGCCAGAGGGTGTGTTTGTCCAGGATAGGACTACACAGCCACAGCAGGAAATGTATAAGGACATGAAATATAAAAGCCGGACTAGATTATTTTATGCGCAACTCCATTTTCTCCCGAGACAAAAAGGATGCAAACTAACCATATATATTTGCATTGGGAACCACTTCACATCGCTAACCACGGGTTGTCACACGCTGATGATGGGTCAATATCCAGAAACCCGGTTCGTGTGTATCACGTCAGGCTGTTGATGGGAAGGATTACTTCTCTTTGCAAATACTGATAGGGCACAGATAGTGTGTATTGACACACTATCTGTGCCCTATCAGTTGGAGGAGATGTCTTCCTGGGGCTACAAGCTACAGTAGCATCAACTCTTAAGGCTTGGCTACATTTAAGTGGCTAATATACTTCACTACATATATATATATATATATATATATATATATATATATATAATATATATATATATATATATATATATATATACATGTGCACAATTTGACACAGGCGCAGGAGTGGCTGTGTGGTAAGTAGCTTGTTTACCAACCACATGGTTCCGGGTTCAGTCCCACTGCGTGGCACCTTGGGCAAGTGTCTTCTACTATAGCCTCGGGCCGACCAAAGCCTTGTGAGTGGATTTGGCAGACGGAAACTGAAAGAAGCCCGTCGTATATATGTATATATATATATATATATATATATATATGCGTGTGTGTGTTTGTGTGTCTGTGTTTGTCCCCCTAGCATTGCTTGACAACCGATGCTGGTGTGTTTATGTCCCCGTTACTTAGCGGTTCGGCAAAAGAGACCCATAGAATAAGTACTGGGCTTACAAAAGAATAAGTCCTAGGGTCGAGTTGCTCGATTAAAAAGGCGGTGCTCCAGCATGGCCGCAGTCAAATGACTGAAACAAGTAAAAGAGAAAAGAGAAAGAGAATTCAAACAGCATTTGAAATGAGAAATGGTTCAACAATTACTGACGGTCTAAAGGTAAGAAAACCAAACGATGAACATATATATATTGGAGATGTCCAAACGAGGTTGCCTCTTATTAGAAACAAATATGGCGTGAATGATGTAGATCAACGACCTGTGAAGTGAATGAAAACAATATTATCGAGATAATTAAAATCTGTTTCAGTTTTCAAATTTCAACGATATTGAAAAAGGGATCATTGTGCCCCCACGAATAAAAGCAACCTCTGCTGATTGATTTATTAATGGAGATTAATGATTAATTATTTACAGAAATTTTACAAAACCTCTGATGGGAAAATTATCATTTCGTTAATAGAATTGGTGGTGTTGATTTATTGAGTGAAAATGTACATTTAATCTTGTATTACGTTTCTACTTCTCTCCGAGGAATTGGCTTTGTATTAACAACGCAAAGAGAATATGTGGAAAATGTTTCAATGAAAACATGTTGTGACCATTATATATATGCTAACTCTTCTTTATAGAAACATGAGTAGTCATTATGAATCATTCATCAGTTGAACACACATAGGAGCTAACCAGCTGATCGTGAAAAGTCACATTTTGCCATTTACAATAGCTTAAAATGTTTACTATTAACATCACTTGGAAACCTAAACTCTCTTTCCCTCAGACTACTTATTTTCTCTTCTCCCTCCTCTATTCCTTTTCCTTCTATCTTTGTGTATGTATGAATGTATGTATATATATATATATATATATATATATATATATATATATATATATATATATATATATATATATATATATATATACATACATACATACATACATACATACATACATACATACATACATACATACATACATACATATATACATGCATACATACAAACATGCATACATACATACATATATATATATACATACGCGCGCGCGCACACACACGTACACGCACACATACACACTTACACAAAGAAAGAACTAAATTTGACAACATTTTATGTCTTCTTTTATCAGAAACAGCTTGATGTTTTGCTGAACAGTTAACGGCATTGGAGAGCGTTAAGACTACAGTTGTAGTTGAAAAAAGTTAGCTGACACGAAGGACTAAAAACCATCTGAATATTAGAGTTATCATACTATGATGATTTGCCCCGACTATTAATATGATGACATCATGATTACTGATCAATGCTCTTTGAACGTTGTAAAGACTGTAAGGCATAACATGGACAGCTGCAATGGAGACTATGAAGCCGTGCCCAGCAGGAAGGGACACATCAGACGTTCTGACTGCGTTCGAAGATTTTCCCAGTGAAAAACATGTCAGGCTCCAGAACTGTCTTAAGACCGTGACAGAAGCTGAAGGCAGCTACTCGAGTAAACTGTTATCTCCTAGATAACAGTTGATATTTTATAGTCTTTTAGATTATTTTATTTTAAGATTGGATATTGGGATATTGTGTTCAAATTTAGCCCTGTATATGTGTGTGAATGCGTGTTTGCGTATGTATATGTGTTTGTGTATGTGTGTGTATGCGTGCGTGAATATGTATATTTATAGGTGTGTACATCTCTGTATGCATATAGTTATGGGGGTATCAGTGTGTATAAATGTCGTGCTTCCATTGACTAGTGTATATCCGTTTCTCTCTATAAGAATTGAAATTAAATGCGAGTATTGTATGCATACTAATTCTTGTACGAATGTAGGGAATAGTTTACGCATGTATGATTAGCGCTGAAACTTTACATTAATAAATTCCTCTTCACAAGGCCACATTTCCTTTTCACCCTTCCACTTACTCATCACGTACAATTTTCGTTACAAATGACATACCACAAACACATTTCAATTTCAACTACAAATGCTTCCATACATCCATTCTAATCCCCAGAGCTACAGATAACATCAATTTCTCATTCTCTCTCTCTATCTCTCCCCCTCTCTCCCTCTCTCTCTCTCTCTCTCTCTCTCTCTCTCTCTATATATATATATATATATATATATATATATATATATATCGCTCTCTCTCTTCTCTTTCTGACCAACCACCGGCTTAGTGCCAAGATTGTTTGCCTACTCACCCATTAAATTTTAAGATGGTCTTCTGAATCATGGTTTTACATTCTTTCACTAATAATCCAAGTTCAGTTATACTTTGATACAAGCGGGATGCTGCTCTAAAAACAATGGTCATGAAGCTGAAAGTGTATGTTGAATCGCGGATTGGTCGCCAATTGGTCACAAATATTTTCTTTCTCCGGTATTTTTATAACAAAATTTAAGTCATCTGGGCAACTGTCTTCCACAACAGAGCAAGGTTTTATTTTGTATCTTAACAATAATGTCAGATCTGTTGTGTTTTAATTTGTTAGCTATTTTCATTTTTAGGGTACCGATATTTTTTGGATCCATCTCTCACAACTTATTTGCTATTATTTTTGTTTCTTTCAAACTCTTATCCAGATTGTTCTGCCTACCATATCATACCTTATAGGAACGTAGTTTCTGGAGAATTTACTTTCATAGTTGCCAATTATTTGGCTAATGTCTTTAGTTTTGATTTACCATATCCTGTATTGTCAGCTGATGAGTTCTGTATTTTCTGTTTCAGGTATTTGGTGAGGGGTATGTTTCAATGTGAGAAGTTATAACGTTGCTAGGCCTTTGATGTGGTTTATTCTCTCTGTGATTGGATTTTTTCGTCTCAAGGATGTATGTACAGCCTTCTTAGTGAAGTGGTCAAAATTTTTATTTTATTATTTTTGGAGGAAGATTTGTTTCAGGTTTTATTTCATGTACTTCGTGTTCATTATTTATTCAAATGCTGTTACAGTCGAAATGTGTAACTAACTTCCCTGCATATGTTTCCATGGTCATTAATCACGGAATACTTTCCGAGGATCTCCTTTCTAACTCGAGTGATAATATCTGCCTCATGTATGAAAACTTGACCTATGAATTTCGACGCTTCGTGTCAGTAGATGTGGCCAAAAGTTATGAATTATTTAGAAATTGCCTGATTGTTTTTGTTTCATGTAAAGGCCGTCATCTCAAATCTTGTGTCAGTTAATTATTCTCGGATTTTAACTTCAATAACCTGACTTTAATCTAGAGTTCAATGAAGTAAGGAAATCTTGTTTAGAATACTTATAAACAAACACGTTATAGGCCACTGATCTATCTTATGCAGAGTTCTGATGGTCATTTTTTTTTTGTTATATTCCCTGTTTACGCCTGCCTAGTTTCAGGTGTTATCATCGGAAATATTTTTATTCGTCCTTAAGTATCTGTGGTATTCTTTATCGGATATCGAAGAAATAAGTATATATACAAGACTAATGTCTATATATACAAAGAAAAAATTCGGGTTCATTCTATTGTTCACTAAGTCTGTATTGAAAAAGCATTTAGCCAGTTGTGTGTGTATGTCTTTGTGTCTGTGTTTACACACCACCGCATCATTGAGAAGTGCAACGATTTTCAGACCCCAATCATTATCAGTTTTATAGACTCTGTGAAGGAATTTTATAACGTACACAGACCTATGCTTTGGAATATAGTTTGGGCTTATGGCGTACCGCCAACGGTCATCACAGCCATTGTGAAAATCTATGCAAATTTAAAGTGTTGCGTAAGAAAAAATATGGATAGAGTAACTGGTATCTGATCGACGATCCTTTTCGCACTGGCCATAGACTGAGTCCTGAGGAAAGCAAATCAAAGGGATTCAGTGGCTGACAGGGTTGAAAGATGGTGGGCATATGACACCACTGCAATATCAGAATCCATGCAGAATTTTCAACACTTCAGCAGCAAGAATATTCCACATTTTCAGCGAAAGAAGATCAAAAGCATGCTGACTGACACATACTCCACCATGAGAGGTTTGCATTGACTAGAAGAAAGTGGAGGTGGTAGACAATTTCACCTTTCTTAGGAACTCTATCCGCTGCAATGGAAAAATAGAGAAAGAGCTTAGCTGCAGAGTAGAAAAGGCGCCAGTCATATTCATTTAGCTTAGTAAAATCTGGAAGTGTAAGAGCTCATTTCTAAAACTCTAAAACGCAGTTATACAATACTAACGAGCTTTCCACACTTCTATGTGTCTGCAAAACATGATATCCGAAAACCAGACAAGAAAACTGAATAGTAGATGCCTCTGAAAAATACTAGGCATCGACTTTATCAGGAACGAGATCTGAACACCAGATCAACAACCAATGTCCATTACCATCTGCAAACACTGAGTTGCCAGGTACATGTAAAGATTTTGATGAGCAAGTTCACAGACCAACTCCTTCAGTGAAACCTCCAGGCGCAACGATGCAGGAGATGTCCCAAGATGAACTACATTAGACGATCGACAGGGACATTCAGCTTGTAAACCTACGGTGGAACGATTCACTGAGAGTGGCCGCTGACCAATCGTGTTGCGTGCTAGAGTAGTTTGCCTCAAGTGTCGCCCAACGCTGGAACACCAAAGCCTAAGTAGCTCTGAGGAGTTTTCATTTATTTCAGCCGTCGGTTTAATCGCTACAACAGAAATTCATAGGAAGTATATATATATATATATATATATATATATATATATATATCTGTAAATGTAATATGTGACAATTATTCGGTAGCCAAGATAAAACTCTGAGTTTCGGATGCCGAGGTGGAGATCCACGCCACCAGCTCTTCAGTTATCCGGATAACTGAAGAGCTGGTGGCGTGGATCTCCACCTCGGCATCCGAAACTCAGAGTTTTATCTTGGCTACCGAATAATTGTCACATATTACATTTACAGATAAATTCTCTATTTACATAATATCGAGGTCTCTTTCTTTTGTTATCTTACCGTTTTTACCAATATATATATATATATATCTGTAATTTCTAACTTGAGAAGTAAGTTTTATGAAAGGGAAACCAGTGAACTGATTAAATTCACTTCATTTGCTTCGATGCTGAAACAGTTTCTGTTTTATTAAATATGAAGGGTTGATTATTACAGAATTAATGTCATTGTTTTTCTATTTCTGTTTTAAATTGTATGGAACTTGATATTCAAATGTATTCAATGTTTAAAAGATGGAATTGAACACCTATAACTAACAATCTATAAACTGATTGGCAATTAGTGTAGTAGGTAATCTAAGCTGCTCTGCCGATATCATATATAACAATGATATTTAAGTTACATTATAGTTATGCATTACTTTTAAAAACCTATAGCAAACAGTTTAGTTTTTTCTCAGATCGTTAGGAGTGGCTGTGTGGTAAGTAGCTAGCTTCCCGCACATGCGCGTTGGTGTTGCTTATTACAGTGAACCGAGGTGGACGTGAGTGTGTTGGCTCCGTCCAATATTGAACTGAAAGAAAAAAGAACAACGGCAGCATAAGCTCGTCGAGGAAGGTGGTTTTGTTTTCGTTTGAGCTGGGTGTAATTTGTCAAATAGTAGCTGTTTGTTTGTTGATAAATTTCACCCAGCTCCGAGGCAATTCTGCCTCCTGCCAGCGGCTGCTGTTTGTTGTTTTGTTGGGAAAAAACTTAATGGCAAACTTAGTCCCGAACTTAATGGCAAACCATTGAAACTTGTTGGATTACCATTGAACCTACGAAGTTGGCCGGGAGTACCTGTTGGCCATTGATGTTTGCTGTGTGAACTGTTTTTCTTTTCTCTATCCTTCCGTGTTTTTCTTTCTTTTTGGAGCTGTTTTTGCGTTTCTTGTGAATTTTATTTTTTTCATTTTTTGAACTGACTTGTTTATTCCTTTTTGGACTTGTTAATTTATTAAGACCTTCCTTCTTCTTTTGAATTGATTTTTAACATGGCAAATGCAAAAAGTGCCTTAGAATGGGAGGTGGTACCACCTAAACAATGGATTGAAAGCCTTGAGAGAAGGACGGTGGTACGACGGACCTATTCTAGGTCGCGTGACGCCCTCGCCCTCTTCGACAAGGGTATTATTAATAAAGAGCTGGCAAAATTATTACGTAACCAAGGGTATCAAATACTCCACGGTGTGGCTGCTTTTCGACACTCCTGAGGAGGCTTGCACTGTGGCAGGTCAGCCCCTGGAAGGGGAGGAGATTTTGTTTCTTCCCACATATCGTAGGAAGAAGGTGATAAGGGCCTGGGTATGTGGTCTTCCCCCGGGCACCGAAGCGGGGTGGATTGCAGATGCCATCCGGCGGGGCCTGGGGGATAGCGGGCCCAGGCTTTTAAATATAGAGATAAAGCCTGCGGTCGACTGGGAGGGTGCAAAGGCAACTTTGACCCTCTGAACCCCAGTGCCCGCAAGTGAAATGATTTTCCCGGACTTTTTAAAAATGGATGGCTCAAGGTATCCAATGATATTTGAGGGTCCCCCCCAAGTGTCACTCGTACCTGGAATCAGGCCACATTAAGAAGGACTGCCCCTGGGGCCGTAGTAAGGTCCCGGAGCAGGGAAAGGTGAAGGTGTCCTCCGCTCTCCCATTGCAGGGAGAAACGGCGGAAGTCGTTGAGGCATAGGCCTCAACGAGAAGGAAAAGAAAGGTGAGCAACAATGGTTGCTCACCAACAGACGCGCAGGTTCTGGGAGAGGAGGAGGAAACCTCCACGGGTGTGCTGGTGGAGGCTCCGACTCCCGCACCCGTAAGAAGGAAAAAGAGAAGGAAGAGAAACGGGAGACGGTCGGCGGATATCACTGTGCCGCCGACTGAACCCGATTCTCCTCCAATGGAAGGTGTGCCACCGGAGCGAGAGGCTCTGTCAGTGGTAATTGTGCCACTGACAGAGCGGGCTGAGGCCCCTCCCCGTGAGAAGGACGTGAAACCGGTCGTTTTCTATCTCAGTGAAGGGCCTGTCGAGAAGTGCTTGGACGGTCTTCCAGGCCGAGAACGATTGAACTCGGTTTGTATAGACTGTCCAGACTGGCCTCCGCAGGTGGCTGCGGACGTCGTAAATCAGAAGGAGTTGTGCGAGGTCATGGTCACCTGTAATACGGAAGATTTTGCTTTCCTCTTTCCGGGGCCCGATCTGCCGATGCAGGGTTTCCTGCAGGCGGCGCGTAATTTGCTTGGGGGCTCCGATGAGGAGGATTGATCTTTTAGATTGTGTGTATATTGAATAATTTATTATATATATTTATAATGGACTATTAAGTCCAATAATTGTCGTTTTTGATGAAAAAAAAAGAACAATGTTTTAGAGAAGCAGAAAATCGGCGGGTGTTTTCTGCCTTCCGTTATCATTATCATCCTTGTTTCATCATTCACCTCATCAATGTATATGTCCAGTCTGCAAGCTACTCTTTGTAATGCGTTTATGGCAAATCTTAATGAAATAAAGTACCTTGCTTGTCAACCACATGGTTCCGGGTTCAGTCCACTGCGTGGAACCTTCGGCAGGTGTTTTCTACTATATATATATGTGTGTATCTGTGTGAGTGTATGTTTGTGTCTGTGTTTGACCCACCCCACCCCCAACATCACTTGACAACCGATGCTAGGGCGTTTACGTCCCCGTAACTGAACTGTTCAGCAAAAAGATTACGATGAAATAAGTACTAGGCTTACAAAGAATAACTTCTGGGGTCAATTCGCTCGACCAAAGGTGGTGCTCCAGCATTGCCGCAGTCAAATGACTGAAACAAGTAAAAGAATGTTTTCTCCTCTAGGTAAAAGGCCTGGAACTTTGAGGGAGGAGGCCAGTCGATTAGATTGATTCCAGTACTTGATTTATCGACCCTGAAAGGATGAAATGCAAAGTCGACTTCGGCGAAATTTGAACTCAAGTAAAAGAATAAAAGAAAATGTTTCAAAATTTCCTTTGACCATAAGAAAGAAGCAATAATTGTCTATAAGCATGTTTTAATTACTCGTATTTTGTATGCTAAATAATAACCATATAATTAGCATTCAATTCTTCATATTGGTAGAAAGCTAATTGAAATTCCATGTACCGACTTAATTACTTCCAGTTGTGTCTGACAACTTAAATATGTTATATATGTGATGTATATATTAATAGCGATGCAAATATTCTCAAAGAAAAGCAAAACAAAAAAATTACATTTTTCAAAAACAGTTAAAACATTTAGATAATCATACTCTAAAAAGTCCCAGCTTTTCGTACTTTCAATTAATTTGTCACTCAATTTGTATGCAAACGTTATTTTATGTAAATTTAGGAAGAGTGAATTACATGTACAATAGTTTTCTTCATTTTTCGTCTTTTTACATATTTCTGCTATGTTAAGCGTTTGGATATCTGAAAATATTATCTTCATATGGAGATGAGTGAAAAAGGATGGTGGTGATACGGGAAGAAAACAAGTACTCAATACAAATGTAGGGTGTAAATATTTGTTGTGATGCTGGGATTATTGTTTATTAATTCTCAGATTTTTAAAGTTTAACGCTGTTCACGAAACGATAACGTGCGCTCGCGTGCGTGTCTGTATGCGTGTCTGGTGGGTGTCGATAGACCTGTTTTTTGTGTAAGATGTCTATATATATATCTATTCAGTTATGAGAATAATAATAAAAAATTACTGCTTTTTGCCTATGCTGATCAAAAATATAAAATATAAAATATAAAAATTTGTAATGACCCTATGGTCATTACAAAATATCGTAATACATCGCTGGTAAAAGCACACCTCGAAATCTTTGTTGATTGCGCCATTCTTTTCCAAATCGCTTTACTAACTCATCTTCCCGCCAACGTGGAGGCCTTCCAAATAACCATTTTTGATCTCTTGGATACTACTCGACAACTGCATCATGTTCGGCCCAGTGGAACTTGAGCTTCCTTCTTCTGTGAGCATATCGTCCATACCTCTCCGTTCTCGAATATTCTCATTTTGAATATGCTCTTACAATGATGTTCTTAGCATGGTTCTTTTATAGCCTTTTGCAAAGTAATCACAGCAGCAGCGAGGGCAGTTGCATCAGCATTGTGGAAGCATCAGTAGAAACCTCGACAGAGACAGAAAAATTAAAGGAGGTAGTTGTGTCAGCAAGAGCAGCAGCAGTGGGAGCCGTGGCAACAGCAATAAGAGCCGTGGAAACAGCAGTAACAATAACATTACTCGTAATAGTAGTAGAGCTTTCACTGGAGTGATTGCCGTAAATGAGCTTCATACTATATATTCCGGGATGATAAATGCTCAAAATGAGCGGATGCAGCTAGATTTAGGAAAATTGAGAGAAGAAAAGGCAAAGTTTGTCCTTTCCTAAAATTCTAGCTGCAACGGCCAGAAAAAAACTGTTAGACTAAGATGCATTAGTGTTAAAACTCGGCAACTAGAGACGTTCCGAAAACAAAAATAGAAAAGACGCTCCACGATCAGGCTATACTGGTCAGGCTTTACTTGGAGAAGGAACTCCAGCGGGGTCCTAATCCAGTTTTCTCGCCTCGTTCTCTTAATGTCTAAGAGGATATCACTCTCCTTTGGCACTTCACAGGCCCCGATCCACCAGAGATTTACCTTGGGTGGGACCTTGCTATTGTGATTGTTATCACTCTTCTTTCCAAATAAGTAAAGAAGAGAACGAAATCCTCACTGTAGCGGGTGACTACTGATTGCTGTAGTTCGAGGTCTTCGGTCTTAAATAAGACCTCAACCCTACTGCTTTGTTCTCGATATCCTACCATACATCGTGGAGCGTCTTTCTATTTTTGTTTTTGGAACGTCTCTAGTTGCCGAGTTTTAACACTAATGCATCTTAGTCTAACAGTTTTTTTCTGGCCGTTGCAGCTAGAATTTTAGGAAAGGACAAACTTTGCCTTTTCTTCTCTCAATTTTCCTAAATCTAGCTGCATTCGCTCATTTTGAGCATTTATCATCCCGGAATATATAGTATGAAGCTCATTTACGGCAATCACTCCAGTGAAAGCTCTACTACTATTACGAGTAATGTTATTGTTACTGCTGTTTCCACGGCTCTTATTGCTGTTGCCACGGCTCCCACTGCTGCTGCTCTTGCTGACACAACTACCTCCTTTAATTTTTCTGTCTCTGTCGAGGTTTCTACAGATGCTTCCACAATGCTGATGCAACTGCCCTCGCTGCTGCTGTGATTACTTTTGTTAATGGTGCTGTGGTTGTTTTTGGCATTGTTGTTTTTACTGCTATTCCCGTTTTCTGCTATAACACTTGAATTTTTAACTGTGAAGCCTAAAAGTTTCTCCTGCCCTTCCCCGAGCTGAATGTCATCTTCATTTACATTGCTGCAGTCGTGGTTATTTTGTCTTATGTTGTTGCAGTTGTAGCTGTTGTTTGCCGTATCAGCAGTGGTGCAGTTGTGCGGACTTTCAGTCTTAGAATAGTTGCGCTTCCCTTCCGCGTACAGGATGAAGGTGAAGGATTTTCAAACATGCTACAACTCTCTACTGGCGTATCAGCAGTGGTGCAGTTGTGCGGACTTTCAGTCTTAGAATAGTTGCGCTTCCCTTCCGCGTACAGGATGAAGGTGAAGGATTTTCAAACATGCTACTACTCTCTACTCATCTCTTTTCCTAATTCACTGCCTGTGGAAGCCAACAATTTTTTAAAATTACTTTTATAAAATATAATCTTGAAATTTTCTTTTCAAATTTGCGCCCCAAAGGGGTAAAAAGCAAACACACTATCCAACTGCATGTGTTCTAGTGGTCTATAACAAATTATATGTAACAAAATTACAACGCTAATTGACACTTAAACATATCAACAGACGAACTAACTTACGAGCAATGAGATGCGCATCTTTCCGATGATGATAATAATATTAACAGTTCCAAATTTTGGCACAACGCCAGCAGATTTAGGGGCAGAGGCAAGACGGTTATTTGTCACCTTTTCAGAACCACTAGGTAATAAGGACGTAAACAAGCCAACACCGATTGTCAAGCAGCGGTTGTTGTCTCAAGTATACCACTACTCGAAAAGAGGTCGGTGAAGTGCTGCCGAAACAGTGCGCTCATTTGTTTGGCATTGGAGAGCACACGGCCATAACCGTCCGTCACAGGCCGAATTCTAGATTTGTTGGTGTGCTGTACCTCCGCCACCCGGGCCCACACAACGGCTTTTCAACCTTCATATTTCAGCGCAAGCAACTTTTGTATTTCACGTCGAAGAAATGGTCAAGAGCCATTCTTGCTGCTAGCACGTCGTTCACTATCCTTCTTCTATATGTCTCTCCTAAGCTACAAAATAGTTCTTTTCTTTTCTTTTTTTTCTAGAGCAATCTCTGGAATATAAGTACAACCTCCTTCTCAGATCGCTGAGAATAATTCAACGCAACTGATATTCTTAAACAACCGAAAAAATACAGGCGGAGAAGAAGAATTTCCGATAGATTATGTTTGGGGTTGGAAGGACAGGCGAAAGTAATTAATTTAAGACTCGGAGATCTATGTAATATAAAGTGATGGTCAGCAGAGATACGAGTAAATCTTGTGAATCAAAGTAGTAGTAACAATATGCTTTACTTGAATGATAGAAATCATTCTCTTCAAGAAATGAGATCTTGTGCTTATGATTCAACCGTATCATCTCCCATATTCTCTTTTCTTCTCCCATTTAGTATTAATGCTTTGCTGCCCTACATGTTTGTTTCATCCCACCCCATTAATCATATGCTTTCAAAAACTTTTCACTGACTTGTCTAGTTTTATGAAAACAGAAATAATAGAATTCTACAGAATTATTCATTTATATAAAATGGTTCTATAAAGTATGTGATATTTCGTTCACATTTTATATTTTAGTTACTTTCGCTAGAATATTCCAAACTTCTCAAACATACCAGCCAGTTTCCATAAAGTCTTTCATAAATTGACATACAGTATTACTTATCGATTTATAGCATCAATAACTTTCATGATTTCAACTGCATGTCATGTTGAGATAATAAACAGCGCTTGCACTGAAAGAGTACTTCCAAAATGCAGTTGTAAATATAAATATAGCTTGTCTTACCCATCATGAAACTATATCATTATTATTATCACTTTGGTTTAGCTCAGGTTCGGTCTTATTGCTGGTAGGATTTATGTGGGAAGCAGGTTACTTCCTGTAACCTTAAATATCCACAAATCAAATGGACATGGAACAATCGGTAACTTCGCATTTCCTTATCAATAATTGATGTGTCTGGTCTATTATTTTCTAACTTCTTGTCTGTTTGAATGGAAAAGTCCAACAAAATCTTACATTTCTCCGACTCCAGTACTTTTTCGACTCGATGATTGTACCAAGTGTTTCCGAATTTAAATCCCCATTTCTGGCACAGTTTCTAGCGTAAAACCTTTACAACCTGGTCGTGCCTCCATTTCTTATATTATTCCTGCGCCAACTTGGGGCATTCTCCCACAATTTGTGCCACTGTTTCGTTAAAAAATCTACATTTTTCGGACACATTCTCTCCATATATATTTTCTCAAGTTGTTTGTTTTTATCGCTTTATCTCGGGCTGCTACAATTAGACTGTTTGTTTCTTTTTTTTAATTGCTACTTTTTAACCAAGCCAAGGGTTTTGTTCCATATACGTCTTCAGTAGCTCTCCAAAATTGGCCATGCGGGAGTTTCTCTTCAATCTGTCTGACGTGCACTCATTGTATTTTCATCTTGTCCTTTTTTTTTTCTATTACGCCCTTGATCACCTGTCTTTAACGGTTTTTCTGTGCTGCTCTGTAAATACTCTACTAGGTTTTTTTCTTTCTATTTGTACACATTCTTCTACTGCTATTATGCCTTTTACTGTCATGTTTCTTTATATCGTTTTTGGTCCAGTCTATAATTCCAGCTCCATATCTGATTAAGAGTGCTGCTCTTAAATTTATTGCTTCTATTAGACTTTTGGAATTCAGCTTTGACTGCAACCTACCGGTCAATTGTTTCATTTCCTCATTTTTATTTCGTCGACGCGCAGTATTCTCAAGTGCTTATACCACAGTTCTTTCTCAATCGTTCTCATTGCCCATTTGGCATTGTAATTCTCTAGCTTCTTTCAAATCTTCTGCATTTCATTTTCAATGTAGCGCACTTTTCTATTCCAAATTCTATACCTACGTTATTTGACAAAATGCGGATACTATGTACAAGACTTTTAAGCCTTTTCTTATTTTTCGCATAAACGTTTATATCATATATGAAAAGGGGATGATTTATCTGATCATTTCCTTTTTCCCAAATCGTAAGCAATTTTAACTTTTCGTAGTATCATGTGAGCGGTGTCGTGGCTAAAGTGAATACTAATGGAGATAAGCTATCACCTGGGAATGTTACACGTCTGATGTTCACTTCTCCGAGTTTTTATTTTCCTCCGATCAACTCAAGATACCAATGTTTCATACTACTTTCGATGAGCATTTTATCCATGTTTTTGCTAATGCAAACATCTTCTTTGTTTTACTTAGCCAACTGTGTGGTACCATACCATATACTTTCTTGTAATCTAGCCATGCTACATTCAGTCCCGTCAGTCTGCGTCTACAATTTCTAATAATCATTTCATCAATTAATAAGTGATCTTTTGTTGCCTTACTTTGTTGCCTGTACTCCTTTCTGTTCTTCTGGACGTAGATTGCTACTTTCCAGATGGTTGCATATCTCTTCCGTCAGTACACGATCGTAAGTTTTCATATAAGTGGTAAGCAGGTTATAGGTCGACAATTTGATTCCAAGTTCCCTTTCAATGGTTCATTGAGGAATAGTAGCGTTCGTCCACTTGTCATCAAGGTAAGGACGTGATCTAGCTGCAGGCAGTCATCCAGCTGCACAGCTATCCCTTCATGCAACTGTGTAAAGTTCTTCAACTAATAGCCTTGTGCTCCATCTGGGTCTAGCCCCTTTCCAATTTGCTATTTTTTTAACTTCTGTCTCACTGTATATAGATTAATTCTGACGTCCATTTGACTTGGTACAGTTGCAAGTTGTCTTTCCACCTTTGTTAGCTACTCCGCCCTTTATTTATGTCTCACCGACCTCTTCCACAGCCCTCCCCAAAATTCATTCTCTTTTTTCCGTGTCAGGAATCACTTCCCTGTATGTCTCCCTATTATTATTATTATTATTATTATTATTATCATCATCATCATCATCATCATCATCATCATCATCATCATCATCATCATCATTATTATTATTATTATTATTATCATTATTATTATTATTATTATTATTATTATTATTATTATTATTATTATTATTATTATTATTATTCCTTCGTAACACAGTATAGGTAAAAATGCACCTGAGTCTTTAGTCATCTGTCAAGTCACAACAAGGACCTCAAACATAGTACTTTCCTTAAGATGTGTGCTGTGCCCAAAAAGGCTGCTTTTTGCAAGACATCAATCTTGCATGGGATTTCCAGTTGCTTTAAGAAGTCTTAAAGTTTCAATGGGATTGAGCCCAACGCCACGATCACCTCTTTTACATTACCCTCTCGCATTTCATATAGTCTTACCATTTCCACTTTCAATTCGGAGTACTTGGTGATTTTTTCAACCTCTTTACTCACAGCATTCATGTCATTTGGTATGACTACATCAATGATCTGACAGTATTTGTCACTCTTATTCAATATGACAATATCTAGCCGACAGTTTTTGTTCGTTTACACGATCCGTCTGAAAATCATAGTCCCAGAGTATCGTTATTTTTCCTTCTTCCTGCATAACTTTGCTTGGTACATGCTCATATCAGTTATCTGTTACTTCATATTGGTATTTACGGCATAAGAGCCATGAGGATATACACATACTTTATCGTGGCGGCTCTTGTATCCTTTTCGTGCAAGGCTCTCATATCCACTTACCAAGTGGGTCACATTTTCCACACGCTTCCCACAAAGTTTGCATTTCTGGGTATCAGAATTTTTATAGATGTTATACTTCACTGAATAGGTAGCGAGAGCCTTGTCTTCTGCAGCAATGATCAGGCTCTCTGTGGTACGCTTCAAATCAGCACGCTCAAGCCATGCCCACGATACTGTATTATCCTTAACGTCTTGTGTGTTCCTTTCAAACTGGTCATGCATTCTCATTTCAAGGTCTTCTTTTGTCTTTTCCTCGGCTTTTTGGTTAAACTCATCCCTGCCCTCATTTCATCTGCACTTGCACCCATATCTTTCGCGGCATATTGCAGCAGGTCTATTTATCACATACTCGGTAAGCGTTCTCCTTTCACTCCTTATACAATGGTCTATACTAATTAGTCCTCTGCCACCATTCTTTCTTTTCATATATAGTCTGTTTACGTTTTCTTTAGGGTGTAACGGCCCATGAAGCGTCATCAACTTTCTCGTCCTTCTATCCAGTGTTGATACCGGATGCACTATATCGGACCACCGCAACTGCCCAGATATTCATTGCAGTAATCAAAATTTTGGCATTCAGGTTGGATTTCACCACGATCTTCACCCTTTTTTCATACGCCTCGCTATCCATCTCCAAAATCCCTAAATATCTACACTCACTACCGTCTGGTTCACCCGTGGTCTCTTCTGATGGTAACCTGAATCCTCTGCAGGCTGCTTTCTTCCATCTTTTCATATTAAGTACTGAGCAATTAGTGATCCCAAATTCCATATTGATGTGACTACTACACTTCGATTTCGATAAGCAAATCTTTATATTTTCTGAGCTTATCAAATTCTTTTGCTGAGATATTATGGTCACAGGGTATGCTCATGTCAATCAATAAACAGACTTTAGTGTTTTAGTCTTTCACAACAATATCCGGCTTATTTTCTTTGATTGTCGGGTCTGTACATACTGGGAAGTCCCAAAGAATAGTTACATTTTCTCCCTCAGTTACAGCCTCAGGGTGGTGCTTGTACCATTTGTCAGCAGTTTTGATTTTATACTGCCGACACATTATCCAGTGTAGATACTGGCTAACTTTGTCATGTCTTCATCAGCCAATTTTTCAAACGCATTTTGCTTTGCTATTGATTTAACCTTTTTGCGACTTCAGTTGCTCCACTTCCATCATACTGTTCAGCCTGGATAATATGCATAAACTCACATGAAAATATTTTCCTCTCCTTCATAACTGAATGTAGTTTCTTACGTCTTTCATGATTTTCAGAGAGCTTTAGCATCCTGTCGTTAGATGTTTCAAAATAATTTTCCAGTCCAATTGTGGTGGTCATGTAGATTTCAAATTGGAATAATAATAATAATAATAATAATAATAATAATAATAATAATAATAATAATGATGATGATGATGATGATGATGATGATGATGATGATGGTAGTGGTGGTGGTGGTTTTGGTGGTGGTGGTGGTGGTGGTGGTGGTGGTGGTAGTGGTGGTGGTGGTGTTGGTGGTGGTGGTGGTGGTGGTGGTGGTGGTGGTAGTGGTGGTGGTGGTGTTGGTGGTGGTGGTGGTGGTGGTGGTGATGATGATGATGATGATGATGGTGGCCCTGATGCAGTACCAGGCAGTGGCTTTCATGGCTTAACTGATTGGAAGTGTTATCATGTACATTGTTTTGCCTTGGTATATAAGATGGACTACAGCAAATATTGTACTCAATACCACAGATTTGCTTGTCATTTACTCCTCTAGCAAGTTCATCAAGAACTGACACACTTGATCTCTTGATCTCTTTTTGTATCGCTACTTTCCACATATGAGGTCTTTTGACATGGTTGGTCCCTTTCTGCGTCGCCCTGATACCTAATTGAGCAGTTACAACTTTAGCAATGGAATGGATTAGGTTTTTAAGGTTGTTAGGTCATTTTCCATATTTCTTAAGATCTGTCTAAGAGCAATATTATATATCATGATTATGGTACGTAAGAGAAGACAGAATGTCATCAGCCTCTGCTTCTACTTTCCACTTCCTGGCCGTTTTTACATCTGGTGGATTACGCTTGATTTCTATGTCCTTCGACTCTCTCGACATCATCACAGTTTATCATTGATTCCGTAGTTTATAAATTTTGACTATTGACGCCAGTGATAACTGCAACGAACCTCTTATATGATGAAGAGCTGAACAGTTCAATATCCGAGGTTAGACCTAGCCACTTTCTAATGAACACATTACATTCTTGTTCAATGATTTGAACTCGTGACAGTGTTACGTCATATGCTAAAAGTGGCCGAGAAAGTCGCAAATATAAGCCGAACTGTAAGCACCAAATTTTATATTTACCTGGTAGCTTTGAGTTAGCAATCGTTATTAATCCAACCTCGGCTTCTTTCCTAATTTGCATCCTGCGACTCCTATCTGACAATGTTCAAGCGTATACTCGCCCCAAGCTCTTGACGGGTTCTTCAGCCATTTGAAACTTAATTTCTTTTTGCACTCCCTTAATAAATGTCAGAAATACGCGACTTGTTTGCTCTAAATCGCATCCTTGATCACTTTACAAGCTCGTCTAGTCTCAAGAGGGCACTCTGCATGATTTTCTTGTCTGTTGATAGTAGTGTCACCTCATCCATGAAGGCCTTCTTAGGTGATTGTACATGGCGATTTGTTCCGAAAAATCCACGGATTTCAAAATCATCTCTATGACTAAGATAAACCACGTGACAGATATTGTGCCGCCAGTAGCAATGCCAATATCCAATCGGTGCCAATCTGTTGTAAAATCTCCAGCTGTAAACCTCATCTCCAAACTGATATATTGTATTCTCATTAATCTGGTTACTTTGTCTGGAATGTGGAAGTGGTCCATGGCTCTCATCAGTAATTCCTGTGGCACTAAGCCATATGCATTAGCTAGGTCAAGCCAAACCACGTTCAGACTTCTCTTGTTCTGTTTTGCATCCTGGATCGCCTTCCAAATTGAAAAACAACTTTCAACGCATCCAGGGATCGCAGGGATTCCGGCCTTTTGAACAGATTCATCAACATATCCATTACTCTGTAAATATGCTACTGTTCTCCTTGAGAGAATCCCCATAAAGATCTTGTCTTCAACGTTCAATACGGATATCGGCCTAAACCGTTTTATAGCTTATGCATTGGCTTCCTTCAGCTTTCTGCTTCTTTGATCTTTTCATTATCATTCACCTCAAATTCTGCGTCAAATCTATACTGGTGTTCTTGAGGTAGGTCTACTTTCTCCTCTTTTTCCGAATATCTGTTCTTTGCTATTCTTTCTTCAGCTTCCTCGTTGGGATGTACTGCTCGTACACTGGGTTTTGTGCATCTGTTACCTATTCCATCTGCAGCGTTACTGTTTTCATTTGGTCTACCATGGGATATTTGTGTCCTAATTTGGCTAATTTCAGCATAAGCTAATTTCTTGATTATGTCTCTACGTACATTATTTAATTTATTTACGTCTATATATTTGCGTATTTCATTGCCGACTAAGTTTCCCCATGAAGTGTATATTTTTACAATAAGGTTATTGTTTGGGTTTAGTTGGGCTGTATAGAAAGCTTTCAACACATCTCTATAATCGTCTCTAGTCCATTTTATGCGTTTTGCTTTTGGTGGTGTTTTTGGCTGTATCACTATGGTTTGGGTTATCTTAGTTCTGGTTACCTGGTAGTTCCTTTTCTTTTTTTTTTTATAGTTTGTTCCTGCAGCAGACTTTTCGATCCTAGTCCTTCTCCCGGGTGATGACCGATCCGGCATAAGTTTTGGCTTATCATTAAAGCATTGACGGTGACAATAGGAGACGGATATATTTGTTAAAGGATGACATTTTTGACATGACACCATTTCCTAATTCTTCGAATGAATATATTATTGTATTATAGGCTGAGAGATCGAAAAATCACCTCTATTTTTTTTTTCGGAATCTATATTTAGTGATGTTTTAAACTGAGTGACTGATTTGCTCCTTTTTATATTCGTTTCTGGGAAGTCGCTTTGTTTTTGCTTGGTACGGCGTCGCTCGTGACACGTCTTTTTCTTTTATTTCTTGTGTGTATACGTGTGTGTCAGGTAGGCATAATTTATAACGATAAGCGTCGCCCTTTTCAAGCCTAGCCAGGCTCATGGCCCCGGTTTCCCGGTTTCTGTGGCGTATGTGTTCCCCCCAGCTGGACGGGACGCCAGTCCATAGCAGCGTTACTCAAGAAACAGGAAGAGAGAGTGAGAGAAAGTTGTGGCGAAAGAGTACAACAGGGGTCACCACCACCCCCTGCCGGAGACTCGTGGAGCTTTTAGCTGTTTTCGCTCAATAAACACACACAACACCCGGTCTGGGAATTGAAACCGCAATCATCCGACCGCGAGTCCGCTGCCCTAACCACTGGGCCATTGCGCCTCCACTAGGCATAATTTATGCTGCTTGTAAATATTAAAATATGCACATGGATGCATGGACAGTTACATGCATAGGTAATTATTCAATTTACGTACTTACTATGTAATTAGTGTGTTTTTCCAGGGTTCCTGGTGCTGGTTTCGACGTCTTGCATATGTCACATTGAGTTATCATGCATTTAAGAAAGAAACTACATTGTATGTTACAAGAATGTTTCCGAATTTTTAGTTCCTTTGCTTTAACAGGACTTTTCCTATAGTTGTATCGCGAAATTTTCCTTCTATTCCACCGATGTTATTAGCTTAAGTTTGTTTTATGGAGAGAGTTTCTTAGAGTACCTCCATGTTATTGTTGTTTTTTGTTCTTGTTGTTACTGTTGTTCTTCTTCTACTTCTTCTTCTCCTTCTCCTTCTCCTCCTCCTCCTTCTTCGTCTTCTTCTTCTTCTTCTTCTTCTTATTATTATTATTATTATTATTATTATTATTATTATTATTAAGGCGGTAAGCTGGCAAAATCATTGGCGCGATGGACGAAATACTTAGCGGCATTTCGCCTATCATTGCGTTCTGAGTTCAAACTACGCCGAGGTCGATAAAATTACCAGTTGAACTCTGGAGTAGATGTAATTGACTCATACCCATCTCCTCCAAGCTGCCATTGTGTCAAAAATTTGAAATCATTATTACCCCCGCCTTAGCGAAGGCGGGGGTATTGTTTTTCAGCCGTGTTTGTTTGTTTGTTTGTCCGCGGACAAGATATCTCAAGAACCGCTGGATGAATTCGGATGAAACTTTCAGGAATATTTGGTCTCGTGACTAACACGAACTGTGTAGATTTGGGGCTGGATCTGATACCGGACAAGGATTCTGGATTATTTTCCTGAGTTTATTCTTCATTTTTAAGGGCAGTCGGGTTCAATTTTAGTATTCTCGTTTGTGAGAGCAGTCGGGTTTATTTAAGACATTCTTATTTTAAAAATCATCTCCAGCTAATCATTGAGGATGCTGATGTTACCTTGGCGGAGATTTGCGTCTCTGAGTGCTCTTGTTATTATTATTATTATTCCGTCGTAACACTGTGCAGGTAAAAATGCACCGGAGTCTTTAGTCATTTGTCAAGTCACAACAAGGACTTCAGACAGATAGTACTTTCCTTAAGATGTGCGCTATGCCCAATAAGGTTGCTTTTTGCAAGACATCAATCTTGCATCGGATTTCCAGTTGCTTTAAGAAGTCTTAAAGTTTCAATGGGATTGAGCCCAGCGCTCCGATCACCACGTTTACATTAGCCTCTCTTATTCCATACAGTCTTGCCCTTTCCACTTCCAATTCGGAGTACTTGGTGATATTTTCAACCTCTTTACTTACAACATTCATGTCATTTGGTATGGCTACATCAATGATCTGACAGTATTTCATCCTTTCGGGGTCGATAAATTAAGTACCAATTACGCACTGGGGGTCAATGTAATTGACTTAATACCTATGTCTGTCCTTGTTTGTCCCCTTTGTGTTTAGCCCCTTGTGGGTAATAAAGAAATAGGTATTTCGTCTACTGTTACGTTCTCAGGTCAAATTCTGCCGAGATCGACTTTGTCTTTCATATTTTCGGGGTCGATAAATTAAGTACCAGTTTAGGATTGAGGTCGATTTAATCGACTATCCCCCTCCCCCATATTTCAGGCCTTGTGTCTATTATTATTATTATTATTATTATTATTATTATTATTATTATTATTATTATTATTATTATTATTATTATTATCATTATCATTATTATTATTATGATTATTATTATTATTATATTATTATTATTATGTGAGAGAGCAGTGCATGCCATCAAAGTGACACTGGGGTAAAATTTACGAAGCCCAATATACCCATCATGACTACCCGTCTGATAAAGGTACACCAGGCACATGCATCACAACCATATGTGCGCGACATGGTGATCTCATATCAAGATAAACAGCACATGACCTTGCAGGTGGGGCCCAGTTAGAATTTTCTTCAGGTTGAGTAACCCATCCCGCTCAAAAGGTCTCTGAATAAGGGTTGTTTAAGGACGTTGAACGAAACACCTATGTTTCCAGAGGTGAATTATTCAAACCCCAAAGAATCCTTCTCAACACATGGCTATGATGCTCCCCCACTACTTCTGCTCGTGATCAGAGATGCACATATCGTCAGCCACTAAGGGACATGCTCAACTGGTTAAGGTCAAACAACTGACAAGCAAATCTGTGGTATTGAGCAGAATATTTGCTGTAGCCCATCTTTTATACCAAGACAAAACAATGTACATGATAACACTTCCAATCAGTTAAGATCAGAAGCCATGAGAGCCACTGCCTGGTACATTATTATTATTATTATTATTATTATTATTATTATATTATTATTATTATTATCATTGTTATTATTATTATTATTATTATTGTTCTATGTTTGACTTTTGCTTTACATTTGTACAAGTTAGCTCCAAGTCTCACCCAGAGACCTCAAGAGACAACAAGTTGGAAGTTCATGTTGGTGTTATGCCTAGTGTGCCATATATTTGGTTTTGTATTTAGTGTTGTACTACTGAATGTCTAAAAAAAACATACGAAAATTATGTTTGTTTTAAAACTTGAGATTACATAGAAAGTATTTTGCGTAGGATATGAGCAGTTCCCATGAGCACTATCTTTTGAATTTCTGCCATTTTGGGGTTTCCTGGTATCTGAGTTAGGTAGCAATCAGCCCCTTTTACTATCATTCCCAGGGTACCTATGACAACAGGTATTGTTTTAGTCTTCAGGTTCCACATTTTGCTGATTTCTATTTCAAGATCTTTATATTTGCTCAGTGTTTGGTAGGTCTTGACAGATACGTTTATATCGATTGGGACAGTCATATCAATGAGGAGGCATGTTCTTTGTCTGAAGTCTTTCAATATGATGTCTGGCCTATTTGTATCTATCTTTCTGTCAGTTTGAATGGTGAAATTCCAGAGGAGTGAGATGTGGTCATTTTCAAGCACTGGAGGTGGTTTGTGTTCCCACCAGTTTTTTTCATGTGGCAAGTCCAGGTTTTTGCAAATTACTCAGTGAATATATTGTGCAACTCTATCATGTATGTTCAGATACTCTGTAGGCGCAAGAAGACTACACTTGGAAACAACATGATCAATGGTTTCATTTTGTTGTTGACATACACGACATGTTGGGCTACTACCGTTCTTTAATATGTTGGCCTGGTAGTTCCTTGTAGGTAGGCATTGATCTTGAGCTGATATGATAAAGCTTTCTGCTTCAGATTTTAAGCCAGAGGCCATTAGCCATTGATGGGTCAGGGCTTTGTCAACATCTGCATTATTCGCTCTCTTTGGGTATTTGCCATTGAGAGGTTTTTCTTGCCATTTATCATTCAGAATATCTAAGGCAGCAGATTTAGCACGGATTTTCATGCGCTTAGCTTTTTCTGTGCTTGTTTCTTGTATGTCAAATTCCGAAATTTGTTGTATTCGTAATTCACATAGATATTCCTTTGCCTGTTTTTGTTACTGAGTATGATGCTTTCTTCTTTTCATGTTTTGAGACAAGTTTTAACATCCAGTCCTCAGAGATTTTCAGGTAGGTCTCAAGGCCAATTGTTGCAATCTTCATTGTCATTGCCAGTTGTAAAAGTCCACGGCCTCCCTCTTTTCTTGGCAGATAAAGTCGTTCTATATCTGCCTTAGGGTGGTGCATTCTATGCATTGTCAACAGTTTTCGAATTTTTCTGTCACGATTACATATTTCAGTAATTGACCAGTTAGCTATATTGAAACTGGAAATCACGACTGGTATGGCTAAAGTATTGATCGCCTCGATCCTGTTTCTCGCATTCAGCTCTGTCATGAGTATTGCTCTTACTCTGCGGTAACATTCTCTCCTGATCGTTTCCTTCATCACTGAATGCCTTATTCCGTCCCCTTCAATTACCCCTAGATACTTGTAGCTCTCCGCTGGGTCTAACTCATTTATGACATGCTGCTGGTCAAGGTTAACGTTAGATGTTTCTGTCATTTTTCCTTTGATAAAGGTAGCTTTTGCACATTTGTCGATGTCAAATTGCATTCTGATGTCATCACTGAATTGTTTAACAGTCGCTAGTAAGCCTCTGAGTTGTTGGTCATTTAAATCATCCATGTAAATGAGATGATTTATATTTTCATCAAACATTTTATATCCGTACTGCGCGTCATTGAGCAATTTTGAGAGAGGTATTAAGGCTAAACGAAAGCGGAGTGGTGATAGGGAGTCACCCTGGAAAATGCCACATGAAATGTTTACATCACCAGCATTTAGAGATTCATTGTCACTGTTCAAAGTTAGTGTAGTTCTCCATGATATCATACTTACAGAGAAAAAGTTTCGCAGAGTAGGTGCTATTTTATACATTTTCAGGCATTTCTTAATCCAGCTATGTGGTAGGCTATCAAAAGCCTTTTTATAGTCTATCCAGGCTATTGACAAGTGTTTGTGTCGTTTGTGACAATCTTCTAATATCATCTTATTGATGAGTAGCTGATCTTTACAACCATAGGATCCACGTTTACATCTTTTCTGTTCATTAGGGAATATGCTGCTGTCTGTTAAAAAACTATAGGTATATTCTGTCAGGGCAGATGTTAGCGTTTTATACATAGTTGTTAAGCAGGTTATGGGTCTATAGTTTTTTGGTTCATTTGTTTCTTCACTTTTTGGAAGCAGGAATGTTAAACCATTAAGTAGCCAAGGAGGCATCCTACTACGGTGTTGCAAAACATCATTGTAAAGTTCAGTTAGCAGTTCATGGCTCTCTGGGAAGGCATTCAACCAGAAGTTAGGAATTTTATCCTTTCCTGGAGACTTCCATTTGTTTGACCTCCTGAGAGCAGATCTTATATCTTCTACCTTGATACCCTCCCACATTTGCTCCTCTAAGGAGTCCAGTTCTTTAGATATTCTATCAATCCAGGGGACCTTTTCGTTGTGTGTTTTTTTTCTTCTGCCCAAATTTTATTCCAAAATCCCTGCACTTCTTCTTTTGATGGTACAGACTTTACAATAACTGGTATTTTCCCTATCTTCCAGTAAAAATTTTGGGGGTTGTTTTTGAACATGTTGTACTTGAAGAATCTAACACGCTTTAGCAGATACCCTTTGCTTGATGGTTTCTACGATGGCATCAATATCAAGTATAGTTTTCATATTATATTTTTCCATTAATTTTGGGGTTTTGTAGGTTTGGTAGTCTTGGCAACCTTAAGTAGTTTAATTTGTTGTTGGATACGCTCTTGCCAAGGAGGCTTTTTGTGGGAATGTTGCCGTTTTCTAATCCTTTCACCACATACAATCGTTGAGATTTTCGCGGATGCATAGTACAGGTGATTGAGATCTGTGATACGAGGGGCGTTCAATAAGTAATGCCCCTGACCCACTTGCAGTTGTTTGATCTCGCTGAAAGTTTGCATGTGCACTTATTTATACCTCTATAGATTAAGTGGCGAATTACAGCTCTGAACTAATTGTGGTTTCTGATTTACAGGTGTTTGAACTGAGTCAAGTGTGAAATGGAGCCTGTTGAGTGTCAAGCAGTGATCTGGTTTTTGTATTTGAAAGGACGCACACCACGGGAGACTTTTGATGAAATGAAAGTAACTTATGGTGATGATGCCCCATCATATGACCTTGTAAAACGCTGGCATTGTGAATTCAAACATAGTCGGAACTCTGTGGAAACAGCTCCCAGATCTGGTCGCCCCCTTCTGCCGTTGATGAAACGTATGTCCGTCAAGTTGAGGCTGCCATTTTGGAAGGTCAACGCATAACTATTCGCCAAATAGCCCATAAGGTCAAGATTAGTACCGGGTCTGTGGAATCTATCATTCATGACCATTTGCATATGCAAAAGGTGTCTGCCAGATGGATTTCCAGGTTGCTCACACCTTTCCAGAAGCAAGAACGCGTTGAGTGCTCGAGGATGAATTTGGAGATGTGCCAAGAAGATGAGTCAGAATTTTTCAAAAGACTGATTACACAGGATAAAACCTGGGTCCATCACTATGATCCAGAGACCAAAGCCCAGTCAATGCAGTGAAAGCACCGTGACTCACCTCCTCCAAAGAAGGCAAGGGTGCAGCCCTCCGCTGACAAGGTCATGCTCACAGTCTTCTGGGACCAGGACGGAGTAGTGATGACAGATTTCCTGGCGAAGGGTACCACAATTACAGGAGCCTATTATGCTTCACTTTTGAGGAAATTAAGAGAAGCTATCAAAATCAAGAGGCGGGGCAAGATCAGCAAAGGCATCCTCCTCCTGCAGGACAACGCTCCGGTCCACAACTCGCGTGTCGCCAGATCAGAAGCACAGGCGTGCGGCTATGAACTCCTCCCCCATCCCCCTACTCTCCTGACCTTGCACCCTCTGATTTTCACCTCTTCCCAGCCATGAAGTTGTTTATAAAGGAAAGCGTTTCCCAGATGATGCAGCCTTGGTTTCTGAAGTCACGTCGTGGTTGGAGGACCAAGCTGGGGTCTTCTACAAAAACGGTCTCCAGAGCTGTATCAAACGATGGGAGAAATGCATAACTCTGGGTAGTTCCTATGTAGGAAAAGACTAATAACTGTGCCAAGTGTCGTTACTCTACTGCTATGGGAAATGGGTCAGGGGCATTACTTATTGAACGCCCCTCGTATCAACATCATTAGCTGAAATTATATCCTTAAGTGCAAGGTGGATTTTACCAATTATTTTCATGTTTTGGTTATTATTATTATTATCATTATTATTATTATTATTATTATTATTATTATTATTATTATTATTATTATTATTATTATTATTATTATCATTATTATTATTATTATTACTATTATTATTATTATTATTGAGTGAGGGAGCAGTGTATACCATCAAAGTGACACTGGGGTAAAATATACGAAGCCCAATGTACCCATCTGATAAGGGTACACCAGGCACATGCATCACAGCCATATGTGCGCGACATGGTGATCTCATAACAAGATAAACTGCACATGACCTTGCAAGGTCAAGTAACCCATCCTTCTCAAAAGTTCCCTGAATAAGGGTTCTTTAAGAATATTGAACGAAACACCCATGTTTCCAGAGGTGAATTACTCAAACCCCAAATAATCCCTCTCAACACATGGCTATGATGCTTCCCCACTACTTCTACTCGTGATCAGAGATGCACATATCGTCAGCCACTAAGGAACATGGTAAACTGGTTAAGGTCAAACAACTGAAAAGCAAATCTGTGGTATTGAGCAGAATATTTGCTGTAGCCCATCTTTTATACTAAGATGTAGCCCATCTTTTATACCAAGATTATTATTATTATTATTATTATTATTATTATTATTATTATTATTATTATTATATTATTATTATTATTCAGTAGTTTTATTTTTTGTAGCGCGCTTTCACTTCACTACCGAGCCAGCTCTGTGTGCCTTGGGTATGTGCTGTGATTTGTTGTGATGCTCTGATGGTTATTGTATGGAAAGTGTTCTGCGTAGGATGTGTGCAGTGCCTAGTAGTGCAATTTTCTGTATGTTATATGTGTTTGTAAGTCCTGGTGTTTTTGTTATGTATTTGTCTGAATATTTTTTTATCATGCCTAATGCACCTACTATGATAGGAATTGTTTCTGTTTTTAGATTCCACTTTCTGGTTACCTCCATTTCCAGGTCTTTGTATTTTGAAAGTTTCTCCATTTCTTTTAGAGACAAGTTGTCATCTGCCGGTATTGATACATCAATTAGAAAGCATTTTTTTTTCTTCATGATCTCTGACAACTATATCTGGTCTGTTGACCTTAATTTCTCTATCTGTGTGTATCGGCATATCCCAAAGTATGGTTGCTTTTTCGCTTTCTGTGACCTTTTCTGGTGTCTGCCTATACCATCTTTTTTCTGTTGTTATCCCATAATGTTGGCAAAGCTTCCAGTGTATGTAGGTTCCAACTCTGTCACGTCTGTGAATATATTCCTTCTTAGCCAGGACTGGGCAGCCAGAGATAATATGATTTATTGTTTCTTGTCCATTTCCACATATTCTGCAGTTGTTATATTTCTTTTCATTACATGTTTTGGGTAATTTCTGGTGGTGAGGCTTTGGTCTTGTGCTGCAATTAAAAATCCCTCTGTCTCTGCTTTGAGTCCTGACCTTCTCAACCATTGCTGGGATTTTTCTTTGTCTATTTCTTTTGCATTTACTTTAGTCCAGTATTTACCGTGAAGGGGTTTTTCTTGCCATCGTTTTATCATGGTTCTTTGCTGTTCTAGTTTTAGCTTGGATTTCATTTGTTTTATAGTTTTTGTTGTTTCTTCATCTTCTTCTTCTTCTTCTTCTTCTTTATATTTGTTAGGTGGTATGATTTCTTGTTTGTATTTGTCAGCTTCCTTAAATACTGAGAACAGTTTTTTGTTTTGCTCGTGTTTTGCCGCTATTTGTATCAGTTTTCCTTCCTTCTGAAGTCGATATTTTTGCAGTTCTATGGTGGTTATTTTATAGTAGTTTTCCAGCTGTATAAGGCCTCTACCACCTTCTATACGTTGTATATATAGTCTTTCTATGTCAGATTTTGGGTGATGCATCATAGATCCTGTCATTATTTTTCTTGTTTTCCTATCTATTTTGGTCAGTTCATTTAGTGTCCAGTTAAGGATATTGTAGCTGTAACTTATAACTGGGACAGCTAAAGTGTTGATACCTATTATCTTGTTTTTAGCATTGAGCTCTGTTTTTAGTTTTGATCTAACTCGTCTATAATATTCTTTTTTTTATTTTCTCTTTCATTTCTTATCTAGTTCATGGATTCCTAAGTATTTGTAAGTTTGGCTTTGGTCTAATTCTTTTATTTCATTGGTTTTATCTAGTGTGATGTTGCTACTCTTAACTAGTTTTCCTCTTTTCATGGTTACTTTGGCGCATTTTTCTAATCCAAATTTCATATCTGTTTCTTTCATATCCATGAACTGTCTTTAATAGTGTTTCCAGCTGTTTGTCATTTGCAGCGTATAGTTTTATGTCATCCATATATAAAAGATGGCTGATCGTTTTGCCGTAACATTTATATCCGCATCCAGTTCTATTTAGCATGTCAGATAGAGGTGACAGTGCCAAGCAGAAAAGGAGTGGAGAGAGCGTGTCTCCCTGGAATATTCCTCTTCTAATGGGGATGGCTTTGGTTTTCATGAGTCCCTCTTTTGTTTGGAGCTGTAGCACTGTTTGCCATTTATTCATAGAGTGCCCAATGAATTTTATAATTGTTGGTGCTACTTTGTTAATGGCTAGTGTTTCGAGGATCCATGTGTGGGGGATGCTATCAAACGCCTTTTTGTAGTCGATCCAGGCCATACTGAGGCCTTTCTCCTTTCTGTGGCTGTCTTCAGTTATGGCTTTATTGATCATTAGTTGATCTTTACAGCCGTATGAGCCTTTGCGGCATCCTTTCTGCTCTTCTGGAAACAGGTTGTTTTCGTCTAGGTGCTTGTTCAACCTTTGCGATATCACTGCAGTAAATGCCTTGTACATCGTAGGGAGACAAGTTATTGGTCTGTAGTTTTCTGGTTTTGCTGTCCCATTTGATTTGGGAATTAAGATGGTTTTCCCCTTCGTGAGCCATTCAGGCATTGTCTCTGGCTCTGCTGGTATGTTGTTAACATTTTCAGCCAGTTTTTTGTGCATTCCTGTTAGATATTTCAACCAGAAGTTGGGGATCTTGTCATGCCCAGGTGCCTTCCAGTTGCTTAGTCTTTGCAGTGCCTGGGTGACCTCTTCAGTTGTTATGGGTGTCCAAAGTTGCTCAGATGCTGAGTTTGTTATTTTAAAATTCTTCTTTTTTGGTTGTTCGTTCGCCGACCATATTTCTGTCCAGAATTCTTCCACTTCTTCTGCCGTTGGTGCTGCAGTGATTTCTATTTTATTTTTGCCAAGTTCTTGGTAGAACTTTTTGGGGTTGGAGTTGAACTTTTTGTTTTGTTCAAAGAAGCGCTGGCATTTCTCGTACCGGCGGATCCTTTAGCTTTTCTTTTATCTCAGGTAAATCTTTTTGTGTGATGTATTTGCGGAGTATTTTTGTTTTCTTTTTGTTGCTCAGTAGCGTTGATTGTCTACTGATTTCATTAAGAATCGACAGATCTTTTCTTATTTTTTGTATTTTGTTTTGGATGTTATTTATCCACAGGGTTTGTTTGGGTGGTGGTACTCCTGTTTGGACGGGTTTGAGTGAGTATCCAGCTTCATTGGGGCTGCAGTGGCTGCTGCGTATACTAAGTTATTTAGCTCAGTGATATCGCTTTTTGTTTCAGTGGCTATTAGTTCCCTGACGGCTAGGTTAATGCTGTTTATAATTGGTGTTGTTTCGTCTAATTTGATTTTTAGGAGGTATGGTCGGTGGTCCATTTTGAGCTCTGTGGTTTTCAGTTCTTTGATTATTCTACTTTTTATATTATCATATTCATTAGGCTCCCCTTCATTGTTTCCAGGTTTTAGATTTGTGTCGTTTTCTTTCTTATTTGTATGTTTGTTTGTCGTGTTACATTTGTCTTCGTGTTTTACTGTTTCAGTGTTTATATTATTGGGCATTGTTGTCTGGCTTCTATCTACATTTTCCTGGTGTATTTTTTCTTTTAGATGTTTTATTTCTATTTCTGATATTGTTTTTGCGTTGAGAATATATCTCCGTATATTTGCTAGTTTGTTAGGGTTCATTGCTGTATCCAAGTCTATATTTATGTTGTTTTCCTTCCATATTTTATATGTATGTGTTGTTGTGTTTTCATTCTTTGGGTAGAGCACTGCTGTAAAATAAGCATGTAGGATAGAAATGTATTCCTCACGTGTCCATTTATGTCTTTTGGGTTTTATTTGCGGGACATGAGGGACAATGTCCGGCCCTTTATTTTGACGGTCGTCATTTTCGTAGGGTACCGGTCCGTTCATTTCTGTTGTCACATTGTTTTTCATGTGTAGTTTTTCGTACATTTTATGTTGTAAGTTTAATGTACGTACTTCCCGATTGCTATTCTTGGGTTGAATAATATCGGTGTTATTTAATTTCTTCATAGTTTTTTTGTACATGGTGTTTGGGGTCGGAGATGATCTGATGTTGATGGGTCGTAATGTTCCGCGCATGTTTACATGTGTTGTGTTCGAGGTGGAGATGATATCGAGTTAAAATACATCATTTCGTTTCGAAAATAGTAATAAATTTCAATAGGTATCACTTATTCAGATATAGTCCAATCTTTTGTCAGTAAATTTTTGGTTTCATACGATGTCTTTTTATTCGATGTTTGTGGATAGATTTCGGAGCGCTGTTTTATCGCTCTCACATGTTTAACGTCCCCGGTTATTATTATTATTATTATTATTATTATTATTATTATTATTATTATTATTATTATTATTATTGAGAGAGAGAGAGAGAGAGAGAGAGAGAGAGAGCAGTGCATGCCATCAAAGTGACACTGGGGTAAAATATACGAAGCCCAGTATAACCATCATGACTACTCGTCTGATAAGGGCACACCAGGCACATGCATCACAACAATTTGTGCTCGACATGGTGATCTCATATCAAGATAAACAGCGCATGACCTTGCAGGTGGGGCCCAGTTAGAATTTTCTTCTGGTCGAGTAGCCCATCCCGCTCAAAAGGTCCATGAATATGGCTTCTTTAAGGATATTGAACGAAACACCTATGTTTCCAGAGGTGAATTATTCAAACCCCAAAGAATCCCTCTCAACACATGACTATAATGCTCACCCACTACTTCTGCACATGATTAGAGATGCACATATCGTCACCCATTAAGGGACATGGTCAACTGGTTAAGGTCAAACAACTGACAAGCAAATCTGTAGTATTGAGCACAATATTTGCTGTAGCCCATCTTTTATACCAAAACAAACAATGTACAAGATAACACCTCCAATCAGTTAAGATCAGAAGCCATGAAAGCCACTGCCTGGTACTGCATCAGGGCATTTATTATTATTATTATTATCATCATCATCATCATCATCATCATCATCGTCATCGTCGTCGTCGTTGTCGTCGTTGTTGTTGTCGTTGTTGTTGTTGTTGTCGTCGTCGTCGTCGTTGTTGTCGTTGTTGTTGTTGTTGTTGTTGTTGTTGTTCTTCTTCTTCTTCTTCTTCTTCTTATTATTATTATTATTATTATTATTATTATTATTATTATTATTATTATTATTATTAAAGCGACGAGCTGGCAGAATCGTTAACTCGCAAGGCAAAATGATGAGCAGTATTTCGTCTACCGCTTCATTCTAAGTTCAAATTCTGCCGAGGTCGACTATGCCTTTCCTCCTTACGGGGTCTATGAAATAAGTACCAGTTGAACACTGGGGCAGATTTAATCGATTTAACCCTTCCCCCAAAATTACTGTCCCTGTGGCAAAATTTCAAACCATTATTAAAGGCGGCGAGCTGGCAGAATCGTTAGCATGCTGGACGAAATGCTTAGCGGTGTTAATGTTGTTATTTGGAGGTGTCACATTCTTCTGAATTCAATCTTCAGGTCCTTATTATTTGCTCAATTTTCAAACGTTTCCAGATATGTGTTTTTCTTGGCTGGGCTACAGCATCAATAAGAAGACAAGTCTTTTCAATATGTTTTTTCACAATGAGATCAGGTCGGTTTGCCTATATTTCTCGATCGGTCTGAAAACTGAAATTCCAAAGAATGGTAACTTCGGTATTCTGGGAATCTTGTGGTGGCTTGTGTTCCCATCAATTGTTTTTGTGAGAGATACTGTATATACTGAGCTGCCTTGATATGCCTTTGTTAGTATCCAGTTGGTGCTAATCTAATACATTCAGAAATTATGTTGTCGATTGTATCTTGGTGCTATCTGCAGAAGCGAGATGATGAGCTGCTTTCATATTTCAGGATATTACTCGGGTAGTTGGAAGGGATTGTTCATGAACAGCAATGATGTACCCCTCAGTTTCTGGTTTGGGATCGGAACATGATAATCACTGATGAGTAGTCGGCCTTTGCTCCAATTTCTCCTTAATACATTAGAGTCTGGCTTGTTTGGCTACGGTCTTTATTTGTTTTGCCTTGTCTATTGAGGACACGTTTTCTTCGGGTACTGAATCGTTTAGTTGCATTTCTCGGAGGTACCGGACGTATCAGCAAAATTATTCCAATTTTAGATTCAGCTTCAATTTTTTGTAACCCATGGACGCTTAAATATAACATAATGTAATTACCAGTTTTTCTAACACTATTGGACTCTACTTTGAACGGGAAAAGTGTTGATTACTCTCCAAGCTAACCAGAAGAATTTATATGAAGTTGATCATGGACAAAAATTACATTTTCATAAATAATTAACCATAGCTCAGGAATAGAAGCTCATAAAGGATAAAAATAATGTCCAAATGGGAGCTTTGTTTCAAAGTTCCAGAGACAATCCTGACTGAAATCCTACCTGTGAAGCATCAAGAGTTGCTCCTCTTCTGATAATGACTTACTCAACCTTCTTCCTAGCTGCTCCACAAGCTTTCTTAATGAATTCCTCATCGTATGGATGGAGTTTTTGAGGACTTGCCGGTTGCTGTGGATTTTCTCACAAGCCTTTCTGGCTAGTTCATTTCGGAACCTTCCTCTGGTAATTCCTAGTCAGAAATGACTGTTCGTGCTTGTGTCGGCTGGGTTCAAATCACGTGATTAAGGGGTCCATGTGCCCTTATCCGAATACTTGTTCACAAGCCCATCCATCCCCGAGAAATTCTTGAGCCATTGCACTCATGTGACAAGAAGTTCCATCTTTCTGGAATGTAAACTGGAAGCCCCTAGCGATCTTGTTTGGGCTTTTTTCTCACCTCTTGCCTTAGGATATTCAGAAAGAATTTAGGTCTTTACATCTTTCAAAACCTGAACATAACAAACTCCCGTCAGTTTCTCAGCCTTCTCAAACATGAACAATGACATCTTCTTGCTATCAAAGGCCACGCAGATGTTTGTTTTTGCACCTGGAAATGACCATTTTTGGTTCTCTTATGAAGATCTGAAGCCAGGACGCGACAGTTGCCTCTCTATGTGTGCGTATCTTGGGTGAAATTCTTCTCATCCGCGTAAAAGGTCACTCCAGAATTATGTTTCACTTTGTTCAAGATGATTTTACTCTCTCCAACCTTCTAACCTCATAGTTCTCACGTACGATTTCATTTTCAAATATTGTCACTGCCATAGCTGAGACTCATCCTTCACGTGTCAAACATCTTATGGATTGAGTTGGATCTCTTCTGATTGATCCCTTCAGCTCCATATTGAAATGATTCCTCTTGCGGTTATGATCTCCTCATCCAATTTTCCTCTCCACTATTCCCCCTTTCTCAAACTTACAATTCTCTTGAATGGACTCTGGTTCTTGAATGGACTCTGAAGAATAGAATGAATGTTCGTACCATTACTGAAGGCCTAAATGATCTTAGCCCTCTCAACATTGCTCAATTGAGAAGACATGGTGAGGCTGGCACAAAACGATATCAGCCTGTTCTCTTTCTAGCTAATTATCTCAATGGATATTTCACTTATTTTCCAAAATCTGGTGTCAATATAGCCTGACGTCTTATCTGGAAAACATGAAATATTACAAATCGATTCGTTTATTGGTTTTATGAAGTTTTACGAATTTGTGAGCGTAAGAAGTTTTAAGAATTTGTGAGGTCATTTTCCTGTTTTTCGTCCAACCTTTTGGTATTTTCATATTTCAGATCCAGCTTTAGCATCCAGTCGTTTACTTGTTGCAGGTAGACAGAAAGTCCCATGGTTTCAATTTTCAATGAGAGTTTAGAATACAACGCTTTCTTTTCTCTGGTTGTATATTTGGCACGTATCTGCTTTTTGGTGATGCTTACATTGCATTATCATCAGCTTTTGCCTTTTGGCATCAACTTTGTTGCTCTCAGAGATGGACCAGTTTATAATATTGAAGCTGCATGTGATTACAGGCACGGCCACTGTTTGTATGGTTTCAATTGTTTCTGACATTCAGCTCGGTTTTCAGAAGGGTTCTTACTTTTTGGTGGCACGCCTTCCTTATCTTTTCCCTTATTAGTGAGTGCTTAATCCTATCTCCCTCACACATTCCTAGGTACATATAACTGACCTGAAGTTTTAATCATTTTATCCCGGTGTCTCTATCTAGGGTAATGTTGCATGTGTTTGATAGCTTTCTCTTGGTAAATGTAGATTTGGTGAATTTTTCAAACCTAAATTCCATTTTGATGTCATCACTAAATTGATTGACTGCGTGTAGAAGTGTTTGCAGTTGTTGAACATTGTTTACGAACAATTTCGAGTCATCCATATAGAGGAGATGATTAACGGTTTATCAGTTGGCAAAGGTCGATAATTTGTTTAATTCAGTAGTTTGCTTCGAGGAAACAGTAATAAGGAGAATCACAAAGGACTTGTGTTGTGAGATACTTATATTGCTTAGGAGTAATTCAATCACACAAGGGGACAATTTTGTACAATTTTTTTGTTTTCTTTTTCACTTGATTTGGACAATACTTGATATGTTGATTTCAAAACTACTCCATTTTCTTCTCACGTCAAGTTTATTTATTTTATAACCAAAAATTCATTTTCTTTTTTTTCTTTTTTTTTACCAAAAATGTCAATTTTGCCATTAAATTCAGTACTGAAATAAGAAACAAACACAAGCCAAATAGTACTTTTTGTGCACAAAATGTGTGATTACACATCTTAGTTTTTGTGAAACTGGAGTTTCAGCTACTCAAGATGTAAACCTTTTTTTTTTTTGCTGCTTTGCGTGAATAATTGCATCACAGCAGTTTCTTTGCAGAGACTTGGAGTAGTCAACCATCATATTTGTATTCAACTTGCCTAGGTTTCCATGACGCGGCGGAATCTTTCTCCTTGCTCATCACTTATTGCAGTATGATTTTCAGGAAAGTTGTCAAGATAACCGTGCAGGAAATGCACTTTTACACTCATGTTCTTCATAATTATATGACTACCTGTTTCCCAGAAAATCAGACACAACTGCAGCAAAAGTATTTCATGCTTCTTTTTTAACGCTAGACATGGTCTCCAAAAACTGTTTGTCCTGTAATAACCACCTAATCTGTGGCTCATCAAAAACACCAAACTTAATTTTCTCGCAAGGCAAAGCTGAAAATTTTCTACTTAAATATTTGAAACAATCACTGTCTTATTGTTTCAACACATGTTTTACACATAATAAGGGGTGCCCAGGCTTTGTATTGATCACCCAGTTTCATGACAATGTAAGCTAAGCTAAATCTGGGAAATCGCTGCCTAGGTAAATTGTAACTCTCACAAATATAGCAAAAGACATCGGGGTTGTTTCTGAATTTTTTTCTCTCACAATTGACCTTATTTTTTAAAATACAAAACATATATTCAATCCAACCTGGTGAAAGCATTTTCAGAATCGTTACCAGTTATAAAGTAAGCAAATGTAAATTTGTGATGGTAAAGTTCCATGAAAAACATACATACCATGAAATTCTTTCTACAGTTTTTGGGGGGTTTTTTACCATGCTTGACAAAAAGTGACTTTGACCAATGTGACCTCACAATTAAAATATTAAGGGCGCATTCAAAATATCGATGTTCATAAGAAATAGTGAAAGTCTCATCAAAACATGTCTCACCTGGTTTGCAATGATAATCACAGTAATCCAAACGCAGACAAATTCCACAAATATGAGACGTGTATGATGTCAAGGACCCCAGAGATGTGTTGTTTAATAACATCTAATTGTATACAGGACATTTCTGTCATCATCATGACATTTAAAACTGGTTAGATTGAAAATAGTGAATGTTTCTCAAGTTTGGTGCTTTTTTCATTTATTTTTCACTGAAGATATATAAATCATGACATGTGTTTTCAATTTTTGTTGTGGAAGGATCCTGACCACCCCCACGTGACTGTAAGAGGAATAACACATTTCAATAAAATAAAGAACCTGTGTGAACTGTGAGTGGTTAATAGCGGTACAGTTGACAGCATTAATCGTCCGTATTTTTACTGTGTTAATTTAGTATTGAAACTACGTTAAGGCGGCGAGCTGGCAGAATCGTTAGCACGCCGGGCGAAATGCGTAGCCGTATTTCGTCTGCTTCTACGTTGTAAGTTCAAATTCCGCCGAGGTCGACTTTGCCTTTCATCCTTTCGGGGTCAATCAATTAAGTACCAGTTACGCACTGGGGTCGATGTAATCGACTTAATCCATTTATCTGTCTTTGTTTGTCCCCTCTGTGTTTAGCCCCTTGTGGGTAGTAAAGAAATAGGTATTTCGTCTGCCGCTACGTTCTGAGTTCAAATTCCGCCGAGGTCGACTTTGCCTTTCATCTTTTCGGGGTCGATCAATTTAGTACCGGTTACGCACTGGGGTCGATGTAATCGACTTAATCCCTTTGTCTGTCCTTGTTTTCCCCTCTGCGTTTAGCCCCTTGTGGGTAGTAAAGAAATAGGTATTTCGTCTGCCGCTACGTTCTGAGTTCAAATTCTGCCGAGGTCGACTTTGCCTTTCATCCTTTCGGGGTCGATCAATTTAGTACCAGTTACACACTGGAGTCGATGTAATCGACTTAATCCCTTTGTCTGTCCTTGTTTGTCCCCTCTGTGTTTAGGCCCTTGTGGGTAGTAAAGGAATAGGTATTTCGCATGTCTGAACGTTCTGAGTTCAAATTCCGCCGAGGTCGACATTGCCTTTCATCCTTTGGGGGTCGATAAATTAAGTGCCAGTTGCGTACTGGGGTCCATCTAATCGACTGGTCCCCTCCCCAAACATTTCGGGTCTTGTGCTTAGAGTAGAAAAGAATATCGTCACTACGTTTGAAGTAGTATGGAATGCGTTCTGTGTAAAGATTCAACGAAAGGTAATTCTAGACAACCCTATCCAAATATTTATTTGGGTAATACTACTCTTACACCCGACATGTACACTCACATCACAACACTTTTGTTGTTGCATTTACTTTAAATATATTGGGAAAACTGTTTTCAAAGTTATATCAAGCTCTATACATGGGTCTGCATTTGATAAAGTCAAATCTATCCTTAGAAATGGTGACACTACCGGAACAATGGGAATTTGAGTTTGTGAAACATTTTGACATGGTAAAGCAAAATGGATTTCATCTTCTGAAATAATCACTGTTGCTGTTGTTGTTTTTGCTGTTGTCTCAATTTCAATTCCAATGTCTTTCAGTCTTTTAGGTAGTATTTCGGGTGCTGTGCAAAATGCACTAATTACAACAGGAATAAGTGTTGTCTTGGTCATTTACAGTCTCTTCAGCTCTCTGGCTAGATCCTGAAATTTCTAATTTTTTTCAATTTAATTGGTAACAATTCTGCTATTATAGGGAATAGAAAAATCTATGATCGTACATTGTTTATTTATCTTCTATAATCATATCTAATCTTCTTGCTTCAATAGTCTTTATGAAGAAGCCAATAACATCCAATAATTCTCATTTTCTATTACAGCCTCTGGTTCGTGTTGTTATCATTTCACTCACAAGAGAAAAGACAAGAAAGATATGCAGGGAAATATACTTGGAAAATTCTGGAATATGTAGTATCCAACTTTGGGATTCCGACCACCTAAGTGGAAGTCCCGTCTTCCCCATCAAGAGAAAGGGCACGGTATTGTAACAGCTTAGGTTTCAAGGGCCTACAACTTTTCAACATTCTGCCAAAAACCTCAGAGATCTGCGAGGTGTAGATGCGGCTCGAAGCAAAATATGTGTGTCTGTGTTTGTGTATATATACATACATATATTCATATGTTTATGTCTATATTTCTGTGTATATATATACGTGCGCCTGTGCACGCACATAAACGAACCCACCACACACACACAGACACACACACACAGACACACACACACATACACACACACATACACACACACACGCACACACATAGTGGATTCTCTGTCCAAGTTTTATAGACTTGAAATTTTGCCATGTCTAATAACTTTAATTACTTCTCTAATTGCGCGGACGCGATGCTTTTCCCGAGTAAATCGTATTAAAAAAATTAAAAAAAAGAAACATTTAAAAGTGGGAAATAAAAAATGCTTTCTTAGAAACTGAAAACATAAATTTACAGCTGTTTTGCGGAGATAAAGAGTTTATTCTGAATAATTTCATTCGTGGAAATGTTGGACAACACAGCATTACATGTAAATAAACTATATTCTTTCATTGTTATCAATGATGTTAGCAAAAGTTGAGTTTCAGTTTTATTACATTCTATTGGCTGTAAGCCTATGATAATGTTTCAACATCTTGATATCTCTTTTTCAGATTGCTCCTTAAGAATCTTTTTCTGAATAATAATACATGCTTTAGGTGATAGAAAATCGCTCATAATTTTCGAGTCGTGAATAAAACAGCTTCGTACAGTCGTCATAGCAAAGCAAATATTTGGCAGAAATCTATTGATGGGATATTGCCAAATCTTAATCCCACCGAGTCCTTAAAGAGCAACTATGTGGAATTTTGCCAAAGAACCAGAGTAAATTGAATACAACTATAGATAAATTGTAGTTATTATTTTTCGCTTTCCAAACGCCTCACAAGAAATGTCTGCTTAAAATACATTTGGGATAATATCTATAATACAGACACACATTTTATAACTTTTCCACACACACACACACACACACACACTATATATGTGTGTGTGCGTGTGGATAGAAAGAGAGGCAGACAGACAGGCAGACAGACAGACAGACAGACAGACAGATAGAGAGATAGATAGAGATATACATACATATATAAATTTGTGTGTATATATATATAAATATATATATATATATATATATATATATATAGAGAGAGAGAGAGAGAGAGAAAGAGGGAGAGATGTATGTATGCATGTATATGATGTATTATGATTGTATGTATGCATACATACCTATTTGTACATTTACATATATACATACGCACACAAATCACTTTTTTCTTTGGGCCAAAGTTCATATTTTTACTTAATATGTACAAATCAATATATACAATTGGTTTACTGGTCTTGTAACATGTACGTGTTACAATAAAATACAGATATTTTTATAAACTTTTTTTGTTTATTACACGCATATAACGCAGGCTGTGAATGTGAATATAACTTGTGTAACTTGTCCGTAAATTTGTAAGTAAAATCACAAATGTCATTCTTCGAAATACATACGGAAATAGTATGCTAGAAGGGTGTATTTCTCTAGTTTATTTTACTTTCTTTAAAGCCATTTCGGTTTTGTGTCTATACAATGACTACTATCCGTTAGGATAGATTAATGAGTATGAAAATGATAGCTAATTACAATTGTAAACAAATTCTTAATATTGATTATTCAACAGAAAGGATTTGATGGAGAAATTTGCTGTACGTTGAGGAAAATATAGTTGAATACGAGTTATTCATAATAGTCGAAAACATGCTTAATTAGCAGCATTGCTTGATCTGCTGAGCTGTTACCCTAAACTCGTTATTTCTTTAACATCCTGACAATAGTCTTTCTTTGTAATATCTCTTACAATCTAATTAGAAATCCTCTACGCGAAACCCCCACACGGACTGAACACGTGTGATAATGTCTCGGCACATAGAAAAATGATGGAATGCCTTTGATCATACGTCTGCCCGATCAAGGTTGTCCTGATGCTAAACAATAACAAAACGAACACTGCTGCTGCTGCTACTTCTAAAACTACTATTAAAATAACCAGTTCTCTGGCATATTACCTTAAGCAACCTCACATGAAACATGCATCCATATGCTTTTAAATGCATAACAACATACTTTTGTAAACTACTCGATCATTTTCTCTCCCCTCTTCCTCTCGATCTCCCTCTCTCTCTCTCTCTCTCTCTCTCTCTCTCTCTCTCTCTCTCTGTTTCTCTTTATATTTCACTATCTTTCGCTTTCTTTCTCAATATTTTGATCTATTGCTACAATAGATTACTGGAACTGGAAAGACACAGTACGCCTTCTAAGTTCAAGATAAACATAAATATAATTGCAAAATATCATCTGTGAATTGTTATTCTCCTCTCCACTCAATGTAAGAATGATTTTTAAATCTCTAAAACATAATTACTGAAATAATTTGTATTGGCATTGTTAGGGAAAATACAAAGTAGCATGTTTTTAATTGTAACAGACCTAATAGAATTTTAATCAAATATAGCACTTTAATGAACATATTTCCTGAATCAGTTTATTTTCAGTAAGTCAGAATAAGAGAATGGCCATTAACTTTGCTGATCATTTCAAACTGGTCGATATTTTACTTAAGAATGTGTGGATCGATGTCTTCGTGGCAAACGTGAAGGAGTTATATTTTGGGGAGGAAAATATTGAATGATGTGTTTCAAGTGAAAGCTATAAATTGAGATAAAGGGCGGCGGAGGAGACGTGTATATTGAGCGGGTTTCTGTGAAAAGGAAAGACAATCTGCTTGATCAGGTAAGCAGAAACTGATGTCCTTCTAGAAGAGGAAAAGAGAATCATAAATAGCTAACCTAGAAGAGCAGTGATTGCAGTATGATGGTGGGTTATCTGTCAATTAGTTGAAGGTATTTCATAAGGATTTGAAATACCTATACAAAAAATTAGTATTTCGACTTTGTTCGTTTCCGCTGTGGTCACCACCAGACTCTGCAGAAATACAGGAATAGGAGTGGACATCAATAAGAGCATGATATATCCAAACTGCAAACCCATACGACTCAGTACTGCATTTCGGAACGTTTAGTGTGGTCCTCTGTCAGATATAGCAGATATATAAAAGGATATAACTGAAGAAGGACAATTGGGTAAATCCTCATCGTTCGGCTGACTATTTTTGTTTGAATACTGCTACCCTGAAGCGATAACAAAAATATATACCTTAGTTGATATTTTGTAAATTGAATCTAGAAGCCCGTAAAATTGCAGATCACAACAACTAGCCTGTATGCACAAGCCACAAAATGTTATTGAGCGCTGGTAGTGGGATAATACTGAACTGAAATCTACACGAGACAAGACTTGGCAAAAAATGACATCGTTAGATTCACAACCAGAAAAGTCTATGATTTCCCTCATTCAGTTTTGAATTACCTCGGGTGGTAGGAAATGGGGAGAGATAAATGTGTTTATAGTGAAACAGAAGCAACCAATTTTATAACTATACTAATCTCTATCATCAATATTATGAAATAAAAAAATCAGAATAAAATTACGTAAGTACGAAGGTAGAATATTTGTATCGAATGTTCTCGTTCACCACAGTTCTGATAGTCCACTCGGACTAGTTCTTTGGCGATGGCCATCATTGACTTTCCGAGATCATTATCGATCATGTTTTGAACTCATTGGATGACTTGCGATGTTCTTATAATGTCCAAATATTTAGAATTTTTCTGTCTGTGATACATTTGAAACACACATTTGGACTTTGCCTACAAAAATATTATGTCACGTTTAGAAAACTGGCAGTTTCTAAATCATTGCGGTCCGTACATATGGCAACGATGACTGCATACCTCTTGATTTCTTGCGTTAACATTTTACTTGGCATGGTAGCGGTGTCTGACAGAAATAAAACCCTTTAAACTGGTTAGAAGAGTAATATACTGATAATTAAGTTTACTGAAATAACCCCGCTCCATCCTGTATAATATAGGTGAAACAGGCGGTAGCACATTTTATGTGGCTTGAAAAATGAGTTTGCTAAATCAAAGCTGAAGTGATGTGGAGAAGAGATAAATATTCAATAATACGTGAATCAACCATACAGAATGAAAGAGTGACAACTCAAAATTCAAAAGACTGTATTTCAATTGGATTGACTCACTGAAAAAGACACGATTAATTAAGATCAGAAATAGGCAATATACAGTGGGGTAAGGTGTTGTTTGGCAGATATCGTGACGATGTTTTGAGAGGAAGAATAGAATAACCGTTGCCGAATAGAATTGACAATACGTACATAATGGTGAAAGGAAAATTAATCTGATTCTTGGCATAGCGAATTTATTTTCTTTGAATATATCTACTTACAATTTCCGTTGAACTTACGCAAAATTAATTAGTACTTTATCAATGAAGATTAATTGACACAGTCATGTTGTTTGATGATTCTTTCAGCCTAGTTTAATGCCTTTCATTGACACTTGAGTAATTATGATGTAAAAACTGTGAAACATTTCAATTTACATCTTTTTATTAGCCATGTAACAATGTAACAGAACCATAAGGTACTGAACTATATGTTTCAAAAATGAAGAATCGCAAAATTTCCATTAAAATCAAGTCGGTAAAGATACAAGGCTATAATAAATAAAGTAATGAGCTGAAAATCATTAAAGTATTATCAACTTGATAGACTTTACGAAATAAAAATCATAAAAATCACTATGGACGATACATTAAAGCAGTCACACTTAAACACTTTCATCAGTTGAATGGGACATGAGAGGGATTAAATGATTAAAGCGTAAATGGGAAAACTTACTATTAATGTATGATCCAACACCAATTCTCTAGACACAACTCACCTTATTTATCTCGTGTACTTCATTATTCTTTTATTACATCCAGTCATTGTACTGAGGTCGTGCTGCAGTACCAGCTTAAGAGGTGTAATACCAACACTAGTGTTTTGTCTAGTACTTTATTATATCGAAATTAAAAGACGAATAGGCGTAAAGAGTGACAAAGGAGATGGATTGAATTACTACAAAGTAATTTGTATAGAAAGAATACCAAGTAGTATTTGTTCTGGCTTGTGTTCTAGCTCGTGCACTCTCAGTTTAAAACCTGCTGAGGTCAAGTTACCCTTTCATCTCTCCGGAGTCGATAAGTACAAGATCATACTACCGCGCGCACACACGTGTATATGTGAGTGTGTGTGTGTGTGTGTGTGTGTGTGCACGCTTGTGCGCGTGCATGTCTGCGTGTATGTGTGTGTGTGTATAGATTAGTGTGAGTATGTAGTCTATATAACGCCTGCAAGCACCTATATTGTCAATTATTTACATCTACCGCAGACAATAATAACAATAATAATATCTATACGAATGTTCGCATTATATTTATGTATGCGCGCGCGTGTGTGTGTGTGTGCGTGCGTGTGTGTGGTGTGTGTGTGTGTGTGTGTGTGTGTGTGTGTGTGTGTGTGTGTACTAACGTTTATGAATTTGCTTTGGAAGATTGAAATCGTGTGCTGAAACAGACATTGTTATATTTCGGGACGGTCATTTATTTTTTTTTTTTACCAAATAAACATGCGCACTATATATTTGTTCTTCACTTCACAACAACTAAAGCTTGGAGTTTCTGGAAACGTGCATAGCAATTAATGGATTTATGGATTTTCATCCAAAAGTTTTTGAAATTGCTATACATATATATGTTTAGTTCACGCTAGATATGAAACCAATAGTTTTTTTTTCTAAAACTGTTACTTTACACATACAGAAATATATATATACACCTCACGTTCCCGGTAAGCAATATTTAGCGCCTAGAAGAGGAAGGAACCCCAACCATAATCAAATGGAAGTTCTTTGAGCAACCGGAGTCTTATGTGAACAGGAGCAGACGTTGTTTGGCAGAGAGGACAAGAATTCTAAAAAAAATCTTGCTTGATCTGGGAACCTATTTTAACTCTAAGAAAGATGTTTTTAGTCAGTATTCTCATCTTAAACGTGCCCTCCTACAAGCTTGGAACCTCCTAGATGTTGGATCAAAAACTTCTTAGAACACCATCACAGAAGAGCCGGAATATTTGATAAATTAACAATAGCAGCATAACTGTGTGATCTTACCCTTTGTACTTAACTCTAAAACTGTTTGTTGAACAAAGTTAACACATAAGCTCTTTCTTGGAAATAGGGGCGAGATGCTTCGCTATCTGATCCCCTCTACCTCATACTCCAAGCTCCTTCATTGCTATAAATCTCTTTTAACCCTACCTACCCATATCATTGCCCTATTTTCTCCTATAACACTTCCAGACAAAACTAATTCATTATATGACCTGCAAGAGTAATAGAAGAATGAAGTGCACATCCTGTTGGATTTTAAATGTTTTTGAATGTTGTGGTTCTTGTACCCATCTCATGTAAATATTTTTCTAATGATGTAATGTCTTCATTAATCGATTAAAAATTCGTTGGAAACAGTTGTAGGGAATTGACACAGTATCCATGTATTAGTATATATATCCATGTATCCATGTATCTACAGTATCCATGTATTAGTATATATATATATATATATACATAAATATGAGAGAGCGACCACTATGTGGTCTACTCTAGTGCTAATATATATATATATATATATATATATATATATATATATATATATATTGCGTAATAAGATTAAAAAAACAAGGCTGTGTAGATATTAGAGCATTTATAGATAGGTCTTACAGCTGTTTCTTGGATATTCATCAATTATATCCCTTCATCGGAGACGGTGTGAGGGGATAGTTAAGTCATAGTTTAAAAGTGATACAAAATAGAGAGTGAGGCGGAGGAAATAAAATTGATGCAAGATATGTATGGATATATAAGATATATATATATATATATATATATATATATATACATATATATATATATAAAACCACAGGGGGTCCAGCAGACCAACAGAAATAACACTTCTTCACTCTCAGATATAAATGCGCACACACACACACACACACGCACACACACACACACACACACATACACACATATTTTCTCTCTGTCTCACTTCCTCCTCACCCACTACTACGAAACTATAAAAAGGTTCAAACTACCCACAACTGATTTGATTTGAAAACCCACTAGAATGGGAGCAAGCGCTAATCCGAATGATATGATATATATGTAAAAAATGTAATATATAAATAAATATCTACAAATATGAACCATCTGATCTGATTACCTCAATTTTTCTAATATATATATATATATATATATATATATATATATTTATATTTATATTTATATATACCATGGACTCTCCCGTCGTTAGACAACGTATGAGAGTTCGGCAATTTCTTGCCGCACAACCACACAAATGAGTTGTTTATAGTGGTCAAATGTTTGTGTACACATAAGCCTACTCCCACTCCCTCTATCAAATCGACTTTACCTGTACAAGTGCACCATGTGCCACATGTTGGATAAGGAAAGGAAATGATCGCAGAGCAACATGAAATGAAGTGCTTTTCTTTCTGTTATTCTTTTACTTGTTCCAGTGATTTGACTGCGGCTATGCTGCAGCACCACCTTTAGTCGATCAAATCGATCCCAGGACTCATTCTTTGTAAGCCTAGTATTTATTCTATCGGTCTCTTTTACCGAACAAGCTAAGTAACGGCGAAATACACACACCAGCATCGGTTGTCAAGCGATGGTGGGGAGACAAATACAGACACACAATCATATATACACACAGACACACACAAACACACACACGGGCTTCTTTCAGTTACCATCTACAATATCCACTCACAAGACTTTGGTCGGCCCGAGGCTATAGTAGAAGACACTCGCCCAAGGTGCCACGCCGTAGGATTGAATCCGGAACCATATGGTTGGTTAGCAAGCTACTTATCACACAGCCACTCCTGGAAATCGAAGCTACGAGTGCAACATCCTATCCACTAAGCTATGCGTCTTCGCAATATATATGTAGCGGGTATGATTCTTGGCCACTACTTCTGGTCTGATCTGAGAGTAGTTCTAAAAAGGACTGTTATCGCATTCGAGAGTAGCCCTTAAAAGGACGGTTATCGCAATTAGATCCGATCCAAGAATAGTCCTAAAAAGGACTGTTATGATGGCTTTTTTAATCTGTCCACACTGACAGAATTCTGTTTACCATTTTGATCGATGACAAAATATTTTGGGTGTGTTTCTATAACACGGTAAGGGCCAGAATATGGAGGTTGAAGATTAGTGGAGATGGTGTCATTTCTAAGAAAAACGTGCGTCCAATCGCTAATGTCTGCAGGTACATGTGTGTTCGTGTTCTGTTGACGGGTGCTCGCAGGGGCAAGGTGAGACATGTATTGACGAAGTCGGTGTACGTATGATCCTGAGTCTGGAACGTCCTGAGGAGAGATGGGAGCAACAATCTGACCAGGTAGAACCAGGGTGGTGCCGTACACTAATTCTGCAGGTGTGTGTCCGAATTGTTCCTTAACGGTGGAACGGATGCCAAGAAGGATGAGTGGCAGGTATTCAAACCAGTGGGTCTTGTCTGGGTACGCCTTTATTGCAGCTTTCAATTGACGATGAAATCTTTCCACAAGACCATTAGCTTGCGGGTGATAAGCTGTTGTGCGGATGTGTTTACATCCTAACAGATGAGTCAGTTCCCTGAAGAGATGGGAATCAAATTGGCGTCCTCTGTCCGTTGTTATATTCGCTGGGGCGCCATAACGTGATACCCAGTGTAAAACCAAAGTTTAGCCACTGTTTCCGCTGAGGTATCACTGATAGGAAAAGCCTCAGGCCAACGGGAAAAACGATCAATGCAGGTGAGCAAGTGAGTGCAGTTCTATGATGATGGTGAAGGTCCGACGATGTCGATATGCACATGCTGAAAACGTGCATTAGGCTGCGCGAATGTGCCGAGTGGCGTTTTGATGTGTCTGTGGACTTTGGCTTTCTGGCAGGCAATGCAGCTCCTGGACCAGTTGCGCACGTCCTTGTTAATGTTGGTCCACACAAAACGAGCAGAAATGAGTTTCTGTGTAGCCCGGATTCCCGGGTGAGACAAACAGTGTAATGCAGAAAAAACATGTTGTCGATGCATCTGTGGTACGTACGGTCATTCATGACCAGTAGAAATGTCGCACCAAATTTGTCCCGGAGAAGAAGAAATGGGAACTTGCTGAAACTTGAGGGATGGCGAATCTCGGAGTTTGATAAACTCTTCGTCAGTCTCTTGGTCAGCTGCAATTTGAAGAAGGTCGATGCCTGAATCCACATGTATTGCGTTCAGCTGGATTGGGGACAGAGCGTCAGCTGCTACGTTGTCTGATCCCTTGATATACCGAATATCGGTTGAATATTGGGAGACAAAGTCCAAGTGGCGAAGTTCTCTCGGTGAATGTCATTCCGGTTTGGTACGGCACGCATAAACTAGTGGTTTATGGTCTGTGTAGATCACGAAATCCGATCCTTCGAGCATGTGACGAAAATGCTTCACTGAAAGGTAGGTTGCCAAGAGTTCACGGCCGAACGTACTATATTTGGTTTCAGTGGGTTGCAACCGTTTAGAAAAGAAGGATAGGGGTTGCCAAACGCCGTCGACATATTGTTGCAAAACGCCTCCAACCCCCATGTCTGATGCGTCCACTAGCAGCGAAAGAAGAGTGCCAGACCTGGGGAAAACGAGCATGAAAGCGTTTGCCAGCATTTCTTTCAGACCGTTGAAAGATGTTAATTCTTCCTCGTTCAACGTTATGTCTTCATTTTTCCGAGTCCGGTTACGAAGAAGGTCCGTGAGGAGTCGGGCTGCGTCAGCACAATGAGGGATGAAACGCCTATAAAAATTAACCAAACCGAGGAATTCATGTAGTTTCCGAAGTGATGTAGGTGCTGGAAAATTGCGGATAGCGTCAGGACGTGGACGAATACCGTCTTTATCAATCATGTGCCCGAGAAAGGACAGTGAAGGAACGCCGAGAACGCACTTGCTTGGGTTGATGATGATGCCGTACTCGGCCAAACGTTGGAACAGAAGATCCAAGTGCTTCTCGTGTTCTTGCTCAGAAGTACTTGCTACTAGTACATCGTTGATATACGCGTACACAAAAGGTAGGTCACGTAATACGGTGTCAATGAACCGTTGAAAAGTTTGTGCAGCGTTGCGCAGACCGAACGGCATTCACAGGAATTCGAATAAACCGAACGGTGTTGTGATTGCCGTCTTTGGAATATCAGCAGGCTCCACAGGTATCTGGTTATATGCCCGCACCAAATCTATCTTAGAAAAGATGCGTGCGCCTTGCAGAGAGGCAGAAAAATCGTGCAAGTGAGATACAGGGTAATTATCGGGCACTGTGGTATTGTTGAGTGCACGATAATCCCCACATGGTCGCCAGTCGTTCTCTGTTTTTTGGGGAACAAGGTGTAGAGGTGCAGACCAGTTGCTGGAGGAAGGGCGAATGATTCCAAGGTCCAGCATATGCTGAAATTCCTGTTTGGCGATTCGCAATCGGTCTGGAGGTAGTCTCCTTGGTCGGGAAGCTGTGGGTGGTCCTCGTGTCTCGATGTGATGTGTGACACGATGTTTAATGGGTCCATCTTTACATACCGGGCATTTCTGGAGAATGCTGTTGTAACGCGAAGGCTCTAACTGACAGATTACAGGGCTCACTGTCGGTTGCGTGGTAAATATACCTCTCACAGTGAGGTTTGTGGTGGTGTCAATAAGCCTCCGGTTCTTCATGTCCACCAGAAGGTTGAAGTGGTGGAGAAAATCGGTTCCTAAGATAGGGGTCGGTAGGTCTGCCACGACGAAGATGAACTGGAAACGACACCTCAGGCCTAGATTCAGGGTCAGTGATTTCTCACCGAAAGTCAGAATCGACGATCGGTTCACTGCCTGCAGAAAGGACGGTGTTGGATGTCGTTTGCCCAAGACTAGTGAAACAGGAATAACACAAACCTGGGCTCCTGTATCCACGAGATAGCGGATGCCCGTCGCTTGGTCGTTAATAAAAAACAGGCGATTTTTTTTCTCAGTACCAGGGGTGAACGTCGTCGCTAGGCCCTGGTCTGCCCGTTTCCCTGGGTGGTATTCAGGAAAGAGCACGGGGCCTTGCACTTAGATGCTCATGCGCCGAATTCTGCGTGATACCAGCAGATGTTGCCAGACACACGATTTTGACTGGGACTTCTGGATCTTCGACGGTGAGTGGACCTTGATGAACTGTTGCTGCGCCGCCGGTGTGAGTGCAAGTGAGTACAATTGGTCTGATCTGAGAGTAGTCCTAAAAAGGACTGTTATCGCATTCGAGGGTAGCCCTTAAAAGGACGGTTATCGCAATTAGATCCGATCCAAGAATAGTCCTAAAAAGGACTGTTATCGTAATTAGATCGGATCTGAGGGTAGTCCTAAAAAGGACTGTTATCGCATTCAGATCAGACTTGAATTAGCCCTGAAAAGGACTGTGGTCGTAATCAGCAAAACTGGACAGACGAAAGCAGTAGTTGAAATGACGAGCAGACAAGAGGTGTAAGTTTATACAGCGATTTATTTCAGGCGTGAAATAGCAGTACAAAGGTTCGAGGCGGCGTGAGTGGCGAGCGTGGCAAGCGAGAGGGACACGATTTACATCAGTCGAGTGACAAAAAGCCAACTGCCTTTACAGCGATTTATGATGTCTATTTATACAAAAATATCAGCAGTGATGTTTAGCCAGTGTCCAATAGAATGGCAGGTAGGTAGCTTTTGTCCAATGAAAGGTCAGGCAAGTCGCTGGGGGTAGTTGCTTTGTTTTCTCTGGTGATGGCAAATGTATTTCCGGTGTCCGTGCAAGTTACTTCCGATGACTGTACATATATATACACATGTAAACACTGTAAAATATATATATGTATCTATGTATGTATATAGATAGATAGATAGATAGATAGATAGATAGATAGATAGATAGATAGATAGATAGATAGATAGATAGATAGATAGATAGATAGATAGATAGATAGATAGATATGTGTATGTATATATAGGGAGAGAGAGGGGACGAGAGAAAGAGAGAGAGAAAGAAATGATGCAAATAAACAGATAAAACTACTTAGGTTGGATATGCAGAACACATATACATGCGCACATGAAAATAAAGAAAAGGCAAATACTGAAAGATTTTCAGATGATTAGCATTCAAGTATACATATATATTTATACAACTATCTCAAATTACATATATTTAAAGAGTTAGAGGGAGAAGGTATGGTATTATAGGTCCGACAGCTGTTTCTAGGGGATGGGAGTAACTTGATAATGCAAAAATTTGCAACCAGTAATAGAAGTAAAGAAACATTGTTTGTTCCAGGTGGAGAGAAAAGAATCTAACGTATCAGATTATTATGCAGAGAAATGTAAAGGTAGAATTGATATAGTGGAAGACAAGCAAGCAGTAGTGGCACGAGGATGTAGGTGGCTCGGTGGGAGTGTGATGACTATTGGAGCAAGGAAAGGAATATGGAGAGGTGAATGAATAGGATATTTAGAGAATTAGTAGTAGAAGTGGAGAGCTGGAAAATAAATAGGAGGGGTAATACAGGTGGTATTTGAGGGATGTTGTTGGGTTTATGAATAGTTGTCTTAAAATTTTAGGATGATGAGGCTATAGAATTAAAGAAATTGATATAGTGAGTACAGGCAAGGGCAAATATTAAGACAGGGAAAGAGTTCAGTTAAATATTATAGTAGGGTTGTGAAGGCAGGATTTTTAATTGCAGCAGCAGATCAAAACCTTCCCACCAGAAATTACCAAAAACATGTAATGAAAAGAAATACAAGTAACTGCAGAGTATGTGGAGATGGACAAGAAACAATAAATCATATTGTTTCTGGCTGCCCCGTCCTGTCTAAGAAGGAATATATTCACAGACACGGCGGAACTGGGACCTACATACACTGGAAGCTGTGCCAACACTATGGAGTAACAACAGAAAAAGATGGCATAGGCACACGCCAGAAAAGTTGACAGAAAATGAGAAAGAACAGATGACAATGTTTCTCTAAAATTAAACGGATGAACTTTCAAAATACAAATATCTGGAAATAGAGATAACTCGAATGTGAAGTCTAAAAACAGAAACAGTTCCTATCATAGTAAGCGCATTAGGGTATGATAAAAATATTCAGACAAATACATAACAAAAACACCAGGACTAACAAGTATATATAACATACAGAAAATAGCATTACTAAGCGCCGCACACATCCTACGTAAAACACTATCAATACAGTAAAAATAAGAGCATCCCAACAAACCACAGCACATACCCTCGGTATAAAGAGCTGCGCACGGTAGTGCAATGGAAGCACGTAATAAAAATAAGACTACTGAATAATAATAACAACAACAACAATAGCAACAATAATAATAAGAACAACGACCACAACAACAACTTTATGGAACAGAACGATATTTTTCTCATTGAACTAAAAGGATGCTGACGAGGTTCATATGGATGCAAAGATCAAGTCTTAATCAATCGCATGAGAACTGTCATAACAAAAGCAGAAATCCCAGTTCCGCATGGATTGGTTATAAAAAGGCCTTTGATAGCATACCGCGTTCATGGATCTTGAAATCGCTAGATATCTTCAAAATCTTTCCCATGATTTCAAACTTCCTGAAGAACAAAATGTCAATTTGGAATACGAATCTCCATTTAAATCATTCTAATGGAGTACTAACCGCAAACAATATTAATACCACCTACGGCATTTTAGAATGTGACTCACTGCAACTTCACATTCTTTGCATAGCCCTAATATCCCTTACAAGCGAACTTAACAGAACAGAGTATGGGTATAAAATCGACAAGAAAATAAGCCATCAATTTTACATGGATGACTTAAAACTTTATGGTAAAGACCATAATGCGCTTGAACATCTATTGGGAACTGTGAAAGCATTCAGTGATGACATCATGATGGAATTTGGTCTTGATAAATGTGCCCGGGCCACTTCCCAGAAAGGGAAATTGAAGACCTCACATTCAGTGGTGTTACATATTGACATAGTTATAAAACAACTTGAGCAGGAACAATATTACAAATACCTCGGAATAAATGACTGCTCTGGCATTCAGCATGCAAGTATGAAAGCGTGGATCAGGAAGGAGTGTTAAGGAGAGTTCGAGCAGTCCTAAATTCCGAATTAAATGCATTCAACAAGGTCTTAGCCATAAATTCCTTAGCAGTTCCAGTTGTTATTTATAGTTATAATGTGTTGAACTGGAATAAGAGCGAAATAAGGAAGACTGTCAGGAAGGTCCGTAAGCTGCTGACTTGCAATAAGATGCAACACTCAAAGGCAGACGCAGATTGTCTTTATCTTCCCAGAGTGGAACGAAGTTTGATACAATCTGAAATCTCTTACAAAACCATCACAATTAGACTGGCCAAATATCTTGAAACATCTAACGACAAAGAAGGTTAAATCAATGGCAAAGCAAAAGCGTTTGAACAATTGGCTGATAGTTGGAACAAAACTTTCTGCATGACAAATATATGGCCCGTAGAAAACAAGCTGATGTAGAGCAAAAGCACAACCATCATTGGCAACGGTGTTCATGGCTAAAGACAGAGAGCAAAGCTTTTATCTTAGCTGATCAAGATCATTTTTTCATTCTGGGTCAATACCCAGAATTACGAAGCCAACGTGACAAAAAATGGAGTAGACACAAAGTGCCGATACTACAACGATAAGATTGAAATAGTTGACCACTAATCTCTGAGTGTAAGGATTTAACACTAGTAAAATATAAATCTATTCATGGCTGACTTGATCAATATCTGTACTGGATAATGTGTCGGCATTATAAAATCAAAACTGCTGACAAATGACACAAGCACCACCCTGAGGTTGTAAAAGGGAGAAAATGTAACGATCCTTTGGGACTTACGAGTACATACAGACCGGACCAAAGCTAATAAGCCAGATATTGCTGTGAATGACCAAAGCAATAAAATCTGTTTATTGATTGACATAGGCATACCTAGTGATGATATCTCAGCAAAAGAATTTGATAAGCTCAGAAAATATAAAGATTTTCTGATTGAAATCGAAAAAAAGGTGGCATCTCAAGACGGTTACAATACCAGTGATTGTAGGAGCACATGGAATGATAAAAAAAGGAACTGAAAATTATTTGAGAATGATCCCTGATTTACCATCCATGTTGGAAGTGCAGAACATTGTCTTAACGGGTACATCACACGTACTAAGACGAGCATTGTCACTGAATTTTCTTTCCTTTTTCCCTCATTTTCTTTGTTTTCTATTTTCCATTTTTCGCTTCTTTCCGCTGTCTTCCTTCCCTTCTTTTCCATCAAATGATTCTGTAAATGAACAACCTGGTGTATTTATTTTAATGGCCTACCAATGACCAATGTATTCAGTCAGTTTTTGCCCTAGGCGTTGGGAAGACACTCGGCAAGTAATGAAAACAGGACTGAAAGAAGGTGATAATAATAAAAATAATAATAACAATAATAATAATAATAATAATAATAATAATAATAATAATAATAATAATAGCGATAATTTTGGCACAATGCCAGCAATTTTCGGGGTTGGTCTTAATTGTAATCAAGGGGGCTACAATTGTGAATTACAAAAGGCTTTGGCATCCAGTGGATTTAAGGACCGCATCTCCTATATGCCGAGTTTTAACACCCATAAAAGTAAGACCGTAAAGTTGCTTGGTTTCCCCACTTTTTTCACTCAATGTCATGACTAGCATGGGATTTTCCTTAGATTTTTCCTTCACACAGTCACTTAGATATGAGCGTCGGTTTAAGGATTACTTTCAGTTCCACGCCAAGCATTAAAATATATTAGTGCACACCCCTAAACAGTGCCCAGAGGCAGGATTCTCATGCAGGGTCAACAATGAGTACCCAGTGAGGGGGTCGATGCAACTCCGAATTTGTAGTGCGTGAGGCTGAAGTGGTGACTGCTACTGGCGACAACAGCAGCACCGGCAGCAACAACACACCCACCGATAACAACAATGACAGCAATGGCAGCGGTGGCCACGGTGGCTGCAGAGGCGGCCACGACGGTGGTGGTAGATACACCAGCAGCGTGTCAAACAGCAGCGGCTGCTAGGATAGCAATAGCAATAGCTACAACAACACCAGCCATGCGTTGGCAGTAACAGCAACAGCGGCCTTGTTGGTAGTAACGACGGAACCAGCATCGCGTCCAGCGATAACAACAAAAACTGAAGCGGTACCAGCAGCAGTAGCACCAGCAACGGATCCGGTAGTGACAACAGCATGGGCAGAGATAATGATAGTAACAACAACAGCTATAACGCCACCAGCACAAGAATACAGACACGGAAATATGTCGAATCGACAAGTGGCCGTTCAAACATCGTCTTAGCAATCACAGGTCTTCCGTTAGCATACCAGAGAAGCGCAACGTATGACGTTTAAAAGAGGATACATCATACATAATTAAATGGAGGTTCCTAGAACAGCCGGGGCCGTAACTTGACAGAGGAAAACAATGTAAGGTTTGCTTGGCTGCAAGAGCTGCAATCCTGAAAAACTCACTTGTTTTTAAACTCCAGGAAAGAGCTGTTTAGTCAGTATCTTCATGAGAGAAAATTCGTGTTGAAAACGTGCAGCAATTTTCTACCATCTTCGTTAGGCCTGTCAGGACGCAACTGAAACCGGTCTAATGAGGATAACTCCACCTCACCCAAGGTTCACTAGTATTTTTCCTCCAATTATAGAGAGGTCATGTGCCTTCGGCCAATTGAGTCTCACTAGTAACCTATACAGCCAAGCACTTTACAGATGCGAAACCAATGGTCAATTTTTGATCGGACATAGCAAACAACCTTATATATATATATATATATATATATATATATATATATATATATATATATATATATATATATATATATATATATATATATATATTGAAAGTCCTCCTGAATCATAGTGTTTGCAGAATAAGTATATACTGGTTTCAAAATTTGGCACAAAGATGAAAGACAAAGAACAATATTATACATATAATAAATTGATAATAGTTGTATACATATAAAGAACATGTATAGTATCTTCTAAATTGTGATTCCTCAGACAAAGAATTTAAGAAAAACAAAACAGGAGAATTTACAATTAATATTTTATAAAATTTATAAGGATTATAAAGAGATAGTGAGAGAGAACGGATATGGAAGAAAAGATTATTGTGTGTGTGTGTGTGTGTGTGTGTGTGTGTGAATCTGTTTTTTTTTTGTTTTGTTTTGTTTATTTGCCCGAATTTGGTGCGTATTTATTGCGATAATTTTAAGGTAACTTAGAGACATTCGTCTTCTTAAAACATGTGACAAAGCCAGTGTACTCGCTTGCCCTGAATATAAATTTATATATATATATGTACCAGTTTATGCAAAAATTCGAAATGAAAATTTACGTAATATTTGCAATTTTGAGCATTAGAGTGGCACTTCATGAGACTTGCATCCCAGGTTCGCTCTTTCATTGTGTGTCGTCGGGACGTTGTCGATTGCTTATATCGGAAGTAAACAAAAAGTAAATAAAAGTATGGTTAGGTGATAAATAATTAGTATAGAGAACAACCGAGTAGAAAATGATGAAGAGGCGAAGTAGACGATGTATATGTGTATATATGAATGTATATAAAAATAATTTTTCACCCAGCAATGGAATTTGATACTGGCGACTATGTATTTACTGACCTTTCTTAAAATTGCCCCCTGTCTTTCGTCCAGATATACTGATTAGCAATTCTCTTGTTTATTCCTTCTTCTTTCTTTCTTCTTCTCACTCTCATATTTCTCATCACCATGTCATTTTCCTTCTTTCTCCGCTTTTTTCTTCTCCTTCATCTTCGTCTACTTCTTCTTCCTCCGCTTCCTCTTCTCCTTCTTCTTCGTCTACTACCTCTTCTTCATCCTTTTCTTTTTATCACATGTTCTTCTTTCTCAAACGGCCATTACTTTCTCTCACTCTCTCAGTCGTGGCTATTACTCTCTCCGCCTCCTCTTCACTGTATTACTTTTCTCTCCTCTCCCTTAGAAGGCTATTTTGTAAACAAGAGATTTGTTTTTTATTTTCATTTTTATTTTATTTTCGTTTGATTTTACTAAGTTTAAATAATGACATTTATTATTAATTTTTGTAGTTTTGAATATCTGGCGTTCTTGTTATTTTTTATTTATTTCTTCACGTCTGGACTACGAAAGGTCCTTGCATATTTTTGTTGGTCGAAATCATTCATACCAGTATGTAATTCCTGATGAGGAATCTAATTTGTATTTCATGAAGAGTTTTTCGTCTTTATCTTTGGAATTAATTAGACTCCGAAACAATTTGTAGAAGGTATATTGGTTCTGTACCAACTTGGATTATGAATTGAATTAAAGTTCGTCTACACTTACATTTTTTCCCTTCCTTATATTTCATTTGTGTGTGTGTGTGTGAAATTATATTTCATCCTTTACTCTGGAGGGTTCCAAAGAGCGATTTCTAACAAAGAGCAAATCGACCCCGGGACTTATCTTTTTGTAAGCCCAGTACTTATTCTTTTGCCGAACCGCTAAGTGACGGGGACGTAAACATACCAGCATCGGTTGTCAAGCAATGTTAGGGGGACCAACACACACACATACACATATACATATATGCGACAGGCTTCTTTCAGTTTCCGTCTACCAAATCCACTCACAAGGCATTGGTCGGCCCGGAGCTATAACAGAAGACACTTGCCCAAGATGCCACGCAGTGGGACTGAACCCGGAACCATATGGTTGGTTAGCAAGCTACTTACCACACAGCCACAAGGAGCTTCTACAGAACTAGAACTGTTTCATTCAGATGAAATCTTCAGGAAGCTGGCTCTTTTCTCTTTTTTACTCTTTTTACTTGTTTCAGTCATTTGACTGCGGCCATGCTGGAGCACCGCCTTTAGTCGAGTAAATCGACCCCGGGACTTATTCTTTGTAAGCCCAGTACTTATTCTATCGGTCTCTTTTGCCGAACCGCTAGCAATGCTAGGGGAACAAACCCTATCAATGCTAGGGGAACAAACACAGACACACAAACATATTCACACACACTTATATATATATACATATATACGACAGGCTTCTTTCAGTTTCCGTCTACCAAATCCACTCACAAGGCATTGGTCGGCCCGGGGCTATAGCAGAAGACACGTGCCCAAGATGCCACGCAGTGGGACTGAACCCGGAACAATGTGGTTGGTTAGCAAGCTACTTACCAAACAGCCACTCCTGCGCCTATGGCTGTCAATATAAGTTCTGGTATTTATGCATTTAGGCAGATTTAATGGAGTGGTGGTGGCAGGGGGGACGTTTTTGGGGTAGGTTGGTATTTAGGAGATAAACAGGGCACAAGCTATTGTTCTTGGGGGAGTGGTCAAAAGGCCAGAGTGTTTTTTGAAATAAGAAGAATCAATGAGAAAATAAATAAATGAATAAATAGAATAAAAGAATAGAAACCCCAAGAATAGTATTTCAACAGATATATGGGATGGGATTTTAGGTAAATTAGAAGACAATTGCTTTTTGGTGGTCAAGAAGAGGTAGGCAATTTGTTATTGTTAGGTGGAGGGAATAAATAGATAAATATACATGAAAAACATAAAAAATATAAAATAAATATACATACAAACACACATACATACACATGCGAATATACATATGCATACATACACACGCACATATATATACATACATACACATACATACATATATATATATATACATACTACACACACACACACACACACACACACATATATATATATATATATATATATATATTATATATATATATTATGATATGTAGAAAAATACAACTGAGACAAGAACGCATAAGAACTTAGAAGACAATACAACAACCAGACAGGACATTCGAAGCCCTCAGTCTTCAGTCAAGAACCGGATCATCGTAGTAATTTCGGCTGATTAATCTTGACTTGAGATTACTAGAACCGGCCACATACATACACCTACATACACACACAGACGCACATATATATATATATATATATATATATATATATATATATATATACACATACGCACATCACACAATGTTTGTATGTGTGTGTATGTATTTATGTATGTATGTGTGTACATGTGTATATATTTATATGTATGTATATGTTTATGTATGTATATATATATGCATATATGTGTATTTATGTGTGTATATATGTATGTATATGTGTATATGTGTATATATATATATATATGCATGTATGTATTTATGTATATATATATGTGTGTATATATATATATATGTGTGTGTATGCGTATGTATGTGTATATGCATGTATATCTTTATGTATGCGTATGTGTATTTATATACGAGGGGCGTTCAATAAGTAATGCCTCTGACCCACTTGCAGTTGTTTGATCTAGTTTGAAAGTTTGCATGTGCAATTATTTATATCTCTATAGATTACGTGGCAAATTACAGCTCTGAACTAATTGTGGTTTCTGATTTACAGGTGTTTGAACTGAGTCAAGTGTGAAATGGAGCCTGTTGAGTGTCGAGCAGTGATCCGGTTTTTGTATTTGAAAGGATGCACACCACGGGAGACTTTTCATGAAATGAAAGTAACTTATGGTGATGATGCCCCATCATATGACCTTGTAAAACGCTGGCATCGTGAATTCAAACATGGTCGGAACTCTGCGGAAACAGCTCCCAGATCTGGTCGTCCCCCTTCTGCCATTGATGAGGCATCTGTCCGTCAAGTTGAGGCTGCCATTTTGGAAGATCGATGCATAACTATTCGCCAAATAGCTCATGGGGTCAAGATTAGTACCGGGTCTGTGGAAACTATCATTCATGACCATTTGCATATGCAAAAGGTGTCTGCCAGATGGATTCCCAGGTTGCTCACACCTTTCCAGAAGCAAGAACGCGTCGAGTGCTCGAGGATGAATTTGGAGATGTGCCAAGAAGATGAGTCAAAATTTTTCAAAAGACTGATTACACAGGATGAAACCTGGGTCTATCACTATGATCCAGAGACCAAAGCCCAGTCAATGCAGTGAAAGCACCGTGACTCACCTCCTCCAAAGAAGGCAAGGGTGCAGCCCTCCGCTGGCAAGGTCATGCTCACAGTCTTCTGGGACCAGGACGGAGTAGTGATGACAGATTTCCTGGCAAAGTGTACCATAATTACAGGAGCCTATTATGCTTCACTTTTGAGGAAATTAAGAGAAGCTATCAAAATCAAGAGGCGGGGCAAGATCAGCAAAGGCATCCTCCTCTTGCAGGACAACGCTCCGGTCCACAACTTGCGTGTCGCCAGATCAGAAGCACAGGCGTGCGGCTATGAACTCCTCCCCCACCCCCCTACTCTCCTGACCTTGCAACCTCTGATTTTCACCTCTTCCCAGCCATGAAGTTGTTTATAAAGGAAAGTGTTTCCCAGATGATGCAGCCTTGGTTTCTGAAGTCACGTCGTTTTTATGTGTGTTTGTGTGTAAATATGTATATTTATATAGGTGTTTATATATGCATAATTATGTATATGTTTATATGTACATATATTTTGTATGATGTTGTGTCTGTATGTATACTTATGTGTATTTGTATGTGTGTGTATATATATATATATATATATATATATTTGTGCGCGTGTGTGTGTATGTAGGTGTATGTATGTACATGTATATGTATATATATATATATATATATATATATATATATATATATATGTATGTGTGTGTGTGTGTGTGTGTGTGTGTGTATGTATGTATATATATATATGTATGTATGTGTATGTATGTATATATATGTGCGTGTGTATGTATGCATATGTATATTCGCATGTGTATGTATGTGTGTTTGTATGTATATTTATTTTATATTTTTTATGTTTTTTCATGTATATTTATCTATTTATTCCCTCCACCTAACAATAACAAACTGCCTACCTCTTCTTGACCACCAAAAAGCAATTGTCTTCTAATTTACCTAAAATCCCATCACATATATCTGTTGTAAAGGTGATCAAGATGAAGATAGCAGGAAAATATCTTATTTAGGGTTAAAAGTTCTATTGCCACCACCATTACCACTAGCAACAATAATTAAGGTGCTGACAATGATGATGATGACAATTGAAATATAAAAATATAAAAATCTCTGACAAAGGATATTTACAACATTTCTAAAAATAACCCAACAATTGCTGCTTCGGCCAGGGTCAAGATACAGGATGCCTAAACCAATGCCTAAACCAATCAGCTCAACCAACCAATCAGCTTAAGTAATTGAGTGATACTACACACTGATTGGTCAGAATACAGTTTGCAAAACCTAGCACTCTGGAGCCTACCCAGCTGTATTAATAGCACAGAATCAATCATCTTGCTAGTCAAAATTGTGAAGCTGACTGTCAACACTACTACATGAACCCGAAGATTGCAGAATTCAATGCATGAAAGTACTAGTTCAATCAGAATGAACATTTAACATTCTACTATTTCATTTTATTTTATTCAATTATAATATATTATCTTATAATATATCATTATACGATTGTAAATAAAACGTGAAAATCAGACAAGGTTGGATTCCTTTTATTATATATAATATATATATATTATATATATATATATATATATATATATATATATATCTATATATATATATATATTATATATATATATATATATATATATATATATATATATATATATATATATATAATATATATATATATATATATATATATATATATATATATATATATATATATATATATATATATATATATCTATATATATATATATATATATATATATATATATATATATATATATATATATTATATATATATATATATATATATCATACATACATGTGGAGGCGCAATGGCCCAATGGTTAGGGCAGCGGACTCGCGATCGCAAGATCGCGGTTTCGATTCCCAGACCGGGCGTTGTGAATGTTTATTGACCGAAAACACCTAAAGCTCCACGACGCTCCGATGGGGGCGGGGGGAGCATCCCTGCTGCACTCTTTCGCCGCAACTTTCTCTCACTCTTTCTTCTGTTGGCCTGCTCGCTTAGCCAGCGGGGTAGCGTCATTTGAAGGCTGAAACAATGCAAAGCGCATTGTGACCAGTGATGTGTAACAACATCTGATAGCCTGATCGGTCATGTGACATACATATATATGTGTGTGTATATCTGTGTATATATATTTGTGTGTGTATATATATATATTATTTTTCTCTGTGTTTTTTTAATTGACTCTGTGTGTGTGTGGTGTGTGTGTAAGAAAGGTTTTGGTATTCAGAAGATCCAAAAGGTAGGAAAGGCTATGTAAGTGCTCCGGAAATACCGCAGTTACACGCCTGGTTCAAAATAGTATGAGTAAGGAGTCTAAGTGTAGTATGTATATGTTAAATAAAATGGGACGACAAAGCCAAGGCAGTGTGAAATTTCAAGGACGTGTATAAATAGAAAGGTAGTCTTACAGTTTTTTTTTCAGAGATATGAGGGATATTCCTTCATCAGTGACGATATGAGAGGGTTAAATAGAGGGAAATAGTATAGTTCAGTATAAGAAGTTATTTTGGAAAGGGGAAGATATAGGAAGTATCAATGGAAATAAAAGGATAAAAATAAAAATATAAATATCCTCTTATTTCTATTTATTTTTCCTATATCTCTCCCTTTCCAAAATAACTTCTTATATTGAAATCTATTATTTCCCTTTATTTAACTCTCTCATGTCATCTCTGGAGAAGGAACATCCCTTATATCCCTGGAACAGCTGTAAGACTACCTTTCTATTTATAAATGTCCTAGAAATTTCACACCGCCTTCTCTTTCTCCTCTCATTTTATGTACTGTATCATACAAGAAATGGTAATTTCTCCTGCAAATTGTTTATAAACAGCTTCAAGACAAACGCGTCATAAACAAACTTATTAAGGATGACATATAGAAATAATCATGACAAAGATGACAAAATCGCGTTCTTAAAAGTCAGAGGTAATTCACATTTTCACACATACAACAGTCAAAAACATAACCGTTGCTTTACTTTTCTCTACATACAAACAATTTCATGTTCATAAATTGGGATTATATATATATTTGTGTGTATGTATGTGTATGTGTGTGTGTGTGTGTGTGTGTGTGTGTGTGTGTGTGTGTGTGTGTGTGTGTGTGTGTGTGTGTGTGTGTATTAATATAGGAAAATATGTTGTTGAAAATGCACTTATATTTCAAAAGCTCGTAAATGTTTTAAATACATTTATCTACATATATACCAAACTAGTTTCAACAATATTTTTTGTTTATCAATGGCAAAAATGTAAAATTAGAAAAACATCATTATAAGTTTCGATGCTGACAAACTAAAATGTTCCAATAATTTATCATGTTCAAAATAGAAGGTGTAAGTTTGATTGTTAGAATGCACAAAGTTCATTAATTTCAGTGGTGGACGACAAGTCATACTGAAAAAAACAAGTGTGAGAATTAAAATAATAAAAAAAAGTAATTTGGTTTACGGTTTCTCAGACCTTCTTTAAACAGTCGCTTTCGCTTGTAAAGGTATGTTTAGGGAAAGATGTATTTATATATTTTTTCTGCGAGCGGATCTGATTTTGATTCGTTAAAAAATTGATGACGTTTTTCTTCCGCGGTCAAGTTTGTCGTTCTGCTTGGTTGGTTTCCTTGCGGATACGGTTATAGGTCGTTCCGGTTGGTTGGTTCTCTTAAAGGGTCTTTTCGTTGTATTCGCTGAAGTTCGGTTTCGATTGGTTTGGAATTATGTGACGTCAGCAACTGGTGTTTGTGGAATTTAATTGGACTGGAGGTGGGTGACGTCAGCATCTTGTGTTTGTGTGGTGATTTGGAGCTGCGGTTTCGAAACCTGGGTGGGAGATTGTCACTAAAATGTTATTGTTTTTTGTGTGTTGAAATTGGGTGTTTTTCTCTTCTTTATACTACTTTTTCTTCTTTCTAAAGGATATTTAACTGTGGTTTATATTTTATAATCAATATGTTTTCCTTATTTAAATGGAATTGGGTTGAAGTGTTTCCAGTGCATTGATAGAGAGGGAAGATTTGGTATTTAGGGTTTTTGTCTACGGGGCATTGGTCTAGGCGCTGGCTAACAGGAATTTTCCTAGTAGTGGGGTCCCGGATTTGTTGTCTGTGCACCGTAAGTCTATCCCTCAAAGTTAAGCTTGTTTGACCAATGTAGTCTCCACCACAACCTCTACATAGATTAAGTTCTTCGAAGCACAGGTGAAGTCATGTTTTAAGGTAAAAGTTAGGCTTGACTTAAATTTGTGTGTTGAGCCCTCTAAGAGAAAGGGGCAAGTTCAGCAGTTAGGGCAGTTGCATTTTTTGACTTGTGGCGTTGTATTTTTGGTGGGTAATTTGGCGCTGGTGAGTAATATTTTTAGAGATTGTGGTTGTCTCTTGCTTTTGATAATCCTATGTGTTTCTAGTGCCTTTTTCATTCGTGGGTCCTTCATAAGGATGGATATGTTTTGGTGGATGATGTTGTATGCTTCCTGGTTTCTTGGATTGTTTGTTGATATGTAAGATAGAGTTTTTAGTGTGTCATGGTGCTTTCTTGTTTTCCGTAACTCTTGGATGTCTATCATTTTTGCACGTTCTATTCCATTTTTGATTAGACTGACCGGGTATTTTCTATCTAGTAATGAAGTTTTGAGTTCTTGGAGTTGCTTTTCTCGGGTTTCGGGATTTGATGCAATCGTGCAATTTTTTCTCGCTAAGTTGAACGGTATATATATTTTAGTATGTTTTGGTTGGCAAGAGGAGAATAAAAGATATTGTTTTGAGTCCGTGTTTGAAGAAGATGTCAATTTCAATTTCAGTATCTCTCTTTATTATTAAGATGTCCAGGAAGGGTAGTTGTAGGTGGTTGTATTCCATAGTGAATTGGATACTGTGGTTAATGCTGTTGATTAAGTTTTTAAATTCTGTGAGTTGTTCAAGGTTATGTGGCCAAAGGATGGAACATTCATCCAGGTAGCGTTTCCAGTTGGTGAGTAAGTATTTTTGGAAGTTTCTCCAAATTTTAATCTAGCATGTTCGTATATTTGGACTTCCAAGTATGCCATGACAAGGTTGGCAAAAGTAGGCGCTACCCTCGTTCCCATCGCCGTACCCGATTTTTGTCTATAAGAGTTATTCCTTCAACGATGAACTCTTTTCCGATTCTGTCAGGAATGTCATTTGGGATTTTTTCCA